>NC_056742.1:99442748-99472748 GCF_019279795.1 Protopterus annectens
AATCCTATACAAGTTGGAACAAGCTTGCTTCTAGACTGTATTATATTGAAACTCCTATACCATTCCTCTCTCACCTTAAGACTGATATCCCCCAACTCCAACTCCAATCCTAGAAACTAGGCTAGAGAAGCCCCTCTCTTGAGTTGCATTCTAAGGACCACAGTTTCTCTGTACTTGTTCCTATGCTATGGCAATCACTATCTCACTGCTTTAGTGAAATCACAGACTATACAAAGTTCAGACTTAACAGAGCAACATAAATGTAAGTGTTCCAACATGGGGCCTATTGCATTACTTCCAAAAACATGTCATTTTAATCCTGCTCATACTATTCCCCAACTTCCTGTTGCACTCATTGGTCTGTTGATATCTTCCCTAAGTATGCAATTATCTAATATTCTCTAGCTTCATACTCACTTTGTATCATTTCATTCCATAAACTGCATATTCTGTAATAAGCTCAGCCACAAACTCCTCTCTTGCTAAACATTTGCTCTCTTCCCCTTCACTCCTTTCCTAACACCTGCTGTTATCAATTGTTTTAGTAGACCTAACATTCAGTACTACAGTTCTTTTTAGTAAATGTAATTATATTTTCAAAACACTTATTCAATGCAACTGCTTTTCCTGCTTCTTAGAAATATGTAAATCTTATCCTTGTATCAAATTGCACTAATGTATGTATTTACTGTATATACTGTCACTTATTTTAATTTGTATATTTTGTTGTTATCATGTTATAATCCAGGCTGAGCCTGCAATTGGTCACTTTTGATCAGCACTCATCTCTGATAACCAAAATTTAAATAAATGAACAAATGCACAAACAATTAAATAAATAAAATAATATTCTTTTTTAGGAAAAGCACTTCTTTCATTTTTAGGTTTAGCAAGACTCAAATTCTACATGGTTTTCAGACATCCACATATTTCAGTTTCTGTTGTCTGTTTCTCCTGTGGTAGTAGGTACCTCCCAAAGTAACTAAACAAAAGAATAAATGAATGCCCATTTTTCAACCTCGTTGGGAGGGTGGCCTAATGGTTAAGAAGGTGCCTTCTGGGCACAAGGTGCAAGGGTTTGAGTCTCCTCAAGAATTATATAGGCTAGGCTTAAAAATGGCTCTAAGAGCAAGTTAGCTTAGTCTACTAAATGCTCCTTTTAACCTTCACCTCCTCCAGCCTTCACCAGCTTCTGGTCATTATTTAGTGACTGCAATCCTCAATGATTTGCCAAAAAGCACAATTTTTATGAGGAACAGGTTAAAAAAGGTAAAAATCTGAACATTCTGTGAAAATGTGGACAGCTGAGATGTATGTCTTGTACAAGATGGCATCTTAAGCCCAGAGTCTTCTCAAGAGTTATATGTTTCAATAGTTTTAATTCTGGGTACTTTGCAAAGAAAAGTAAATAAACTATCTTAATTTCTCCTTTTATGTAGTGGCACAGCAGGTAGTGTTGTTGCCTCACAGCAAGAGATTCTCTAGTTTGATTCTCAGCTGAGGTACCTTCTGTGCAGAGTCTGCATGTCTTCCTTGTGTTCGAGTGGGTTTCCTCCAGCTACTCAAGTTTCTTCCCACATTCCAAAGACATTTGGTGTGTGGATTGGACGTGTGTGTGTGTGTGTGTGTGTGTGTGTGTGTGTGTGTGTGTGTGTGTGTGTGTGTGTGTGTGTGTGTGTGTGTGCATTTTATGGAATAACAACTGTTGCAGAGCTAGCCACCCGACAGTGTGAACACTAGCTCTAGATAATGGTCACTGTTCACAGCAAAAACAGATTCCCAACAGGAACAAAAAACTTGGAAAATAAAGAAATAATCCCAACAATGACCTGGAATACACCAGCTTTATTGACAACAAAATGTTCCTTCGACTAAGTGCTTTCACCAGTAATTGGCTTCATCAGAGTCAAAGAAACCTCTAACTACAACAGAATAAATAGTGAAAATTTTTTTTAAAAAACACTTAATTAGTTAATTGATAAGCCAATCATCAGCCATAAAATGGCATTAGGTGAACCGCCCTTAAAAAAAGTGCTTAGTGCAAATCATTTCATCTAATACAAATCAAAGAATCAATTTAAGAATGCATATAATACCTAGCCAAATTTAAACATATCCACTAAGTTCCACAAACAACAAAATTGGTTGAAAAGTTTGAGTGAACATATTAAAAATACTATAAAAATTTATTCCATGAATTAAAAACATTGATATATAAAAAAAATGTGTATAAAAAGAACATAGCAGCAGGCAATGCTAATAAACATACCCAAGCTGAAAAACCATTAGCTTTTAACTTTTGAAGTTTGAAATAATACCAAACTATGGTTTCAGACTTATACAAAACACTATTACGTCCCCATAGTGTACCTGTTCTGGATACAAAATGAACATTGTACCCAGTATAGTAAATGTGCTAAATAATGTTATTAGATCTCTGCTTTAACATGGGCATGAGGGAAATACCTTCATTAAGTCCTGGTGGTCGTGTGGCGTTTAACCTTAATTGCCACCTTGTTTCTTTGCTTTCAACAAGAAGTCTGTCACGCCACCCCTACAGTTCAGTACCACCCGATCAATAACAAAGAAATACATTTTTTAAAATTGGGACAACCAACACTATGATTGAATAGAGCATTGTGCCCATCTTTCCTTCTAATGGCCCTAAGATGTTCACCAATCCTGTCCTTTAGCTTTTGGACAGTTTTTCCCACATAGAAAGCATGGCAACTGACACACGTGGCAACATAGACCAACATCATAGTATTACAACTACATCTCCCTGGGCATGATAAAGCATAATCATGCCCATGTATCGCCACATATGGCCCATCATTAATGTAGCGACAAAATTTACATGACCCACATTTGACCATCAAAGACTTGTACCATCTATTTTTCTTGTCCTCCGGGATGTTTTTAATGTTTTTCCCCCTACTGAATACCACTGTGGGTTGAGCCCCCAACTTTGTCTTGGTGTATTCATTGAAACAAACTTGCCACAATTTTTTAGTTGTTTCAATAAGGGGGGTACACAAAGGGTTGTATTTTAAAACAAGTACATCAGAATTGTCCCTTGTGGTAGTACCCACAGTTTTAATACCTGATGTTAAAATAGGAAAAAAAGATGTGGACCTTTTGGAAAGCACTTCATGTTTTGTATTTAAAACTAATTTTAGGGTATAACCTCTCTCTAAAAACATCCCTACTAAAGTGTACATCTCATCCAAGAAAATCTTCTCATCACTAACCAGTCTTGATAACCTCACCATTTGACCCTTGATAATGCTTTTTCTCTGATGGTGAGGGTGGCAACTATTGAAATGAAGTAGGGAGTTGGAATGTGTTTTTTTCCTGTGTATGTTACTTTGTAGCCCCTTATCAGTAATCTTGAGATGAATGTCAAGATAATCTGTTTCGGTCTAGTGCCACGTGTAGGTGAATTTAAGGAAGGTAGTGGTATGATTTAAGTACTCTACAAATGTTTTAACCTCCTCCTCATTGCCTTTCCACAAAATAAGAACATTGTCAAGGAACCTATTGTACATCAGAATATTTTGCATAAAGTTAGTGCAAAAATTATGGGATCTTTCCCAATGCAACAGACCAAATTTGCATAGACAGGGGCACATTTGGCACCCATGGCAACACCAGCAATCTGGTGAAACAATTCACCTTCAAAGGTTAAATAGTTGTTAATAAATAATGGCCACTGTTGGTGTCACACTCTGACCCCATGTGCAAAAACTGGAAAAATGGTACTATGGATGGTTGTATGTTCAAATACGGGAACTTTGCATTTGTTGGTTGTTACACTGTTATTAATAGCACAACCTGAGGGCACATGTTAGAGTTGCTTGGATCAACTCAGATTTTCAACACCATAGCTATTCACACCTGTTATATTCTACGTTCACCCTTTAAGAGAGCCCAAAGTAATGGGAGTCTCAGGGATTATTAATTTTAGCCTTCATCACAATTTACAAACATTTTATAAAACAAAGTGGCTTCTTACTTCCTCTACCAGCATGTGGAGGGCTTACATAATTTCATGCACCATGTATGCAATGCTGCTAGGTAGTACCCTAATGTTTACATGATGAGAAGAGTCGGGGGTTGATGAGCCATCTCCCACCTTAAATGCCCCAATAGTAACACTTGTAGGAGTGTATAAAGTAAATTATAGCATTTTCAGAGCATGTTTGTGATGGTTAAGATGGGCACAGACACCCCTACAGACTCTACTTATAGAACATTAATGGTTGTCCCAGATTCCTAGTGCAGTCCTTCTACACTTTCCACCAGGCATGTAGGAGAACTGCAATTTATAACTGAATCTGGACAGGGAAGGTGGCCTACGGCCTACCTCTCTCCTTCATCTCTAATCTTTAATAAGATCAGTTTATGGAATAGAAGTCATAGTGTTCAGGTCCCCATTATGAACTACCATTCTCAGTAACTCTATATGTGTTGCAGGAGCAAAGATCTTAGGAACTGGACAAAGTAGCTAGTATCTTACAGCTGCCCCATCCTGCTTCCCTTCCATTGCTATCAAGATTCTAAGGCATCTTTAATAAGTTTACTATTTTATTTACATCAGTTTTAGCATCCACTTCCATATATCATGTACTTTTTCCAATAAGAAATACTTCCATAGATCAAGATTTAAACCAGGTTCCTCTTGTTTTTCAAATGATGACTCCCTCCTTCTGACCTCATTTTTTTTCAGCTCTGTTCATTTATAGTCTCATTTTATAACTTTTCGAATGCAGAGCGTCTCCCCATTCCTCCTACTTTCTAAGAAGCATAGTTCAGACTTTCACAATTTTTCTTTGTAGTTTATTTTCACTCTCCCCATTATCATCATTGTCTTTCTATGTACCTTTTCTATTAAAACCTCCACAACTGAGCCATTCTTAAGGTTGTCCAGGAGCAACAATATCTCTGGTTTTGGAATCTGTTCTCCTTCAGATGTTTCCCTGAATTTTACGAGTCTTGGATCTCACTTTCTTTGTTTTGCACCAGATGGATAAGTTGTGACTGCATTACAGTTCTTTCATTTGGTCAGTCACCTAAGGAGGCACCCCCAACTTCTAATCTTCCCTTAGGGTAATTGTCCCAAAATTCAGCACTTTGTATTCACATATATCAAATGTCTCTGTTGCATTTCTTTTCAGATCATGGACTTCTTCAGGGGCCTTTTCCTTTTCATCAAAAATCATTACCCATATTTTAGTGCAATTTGACAATACACTGACCCTGCTTTTAGTGCCCACTGCTATGTTTGATGCAAACATGTTGAATAGTGCTTATCAGTCCCAGTCTCTGCAAAAGGGTGTAACCAGGCAGACACCAGGTACATAATGGTATACACCTTTATTGTACAGTCCTTATTTATTTAGCTTTCAGACTTTCTACTTGGAACTCATGCCCTGGTGCCATGCCGTATCACTAATGCCTGAAACAAACGTGGTACTCCTCTTGTGCCTTTCCCATTCATGTAGCTACACTTCATGTCTGCACTGGGGCAGAGCTTCATACATATAAAGTCACAGGCTTGGGAGGGTCAAAGGGCAACTCTTCAACATTATCCTTGCTGTGTTATCTTGAATTCATCTATATTAAAAGGATGCATATTTAGAAATGTTCTACTCCTTCATCTGGGCAGTAAGCAGAGGAAGGGAAACGCAATGCTTGCAAGGGGATAATTATGATAAATACTCCCACTCACACTGTACTGGCATTGATTTTAGAGAATTTGTTACTTAACAGTTGTTCTTAACCAATAGTCACTAGGGTTACCACCTGTCCCTCTTTGTGAGGGAAAGTCCCACTTTGGGCAGTTGTGTCCTGTGAAAAAAAAACAAAAACAAATGTCCTGAGATTTTAAAACAAAATATATATAGTTGTATGTATTTACTAGTTTACAGTTATTTTGTTTTTTATCTGAAACAACATATAAATATAATATGAAATAGCAAAAGCAAATCAATAAGTATAAATTTATTCAAAAAAAAAAATTTTCTGTCTTTTGTGTTTGTGGGTATCTTTTGTGGGCGCAAAATCTCACTCACTACAAAAAACGTCCCACTTTGGGCATCTGAAAAGGTGGCAACCCTAATAGTCACTGGAAAGCTTTTCTTTTCCTCAGCTGGTCTTACAGGTCTTATTAATGCATCCTTTTGTAGTGTTCTTTGCAGGCAACCAGCAATGCGTTAGGGAACTTACACACACACACACATACACACACACACACACACACACACACACACACACACACACACACACACACACACTTATGAATATACACACACACACACACACACACACACACACACACACACACACACACACACACACACACACTCACACACAAAAAACTCTTTGTAATGACAGACCTCAACTCTCCAACAAAAGCAGCACTGACCACCATTTTCCAGATGTCCATGAAGTTGAGATACATACACAATATATTTTTGCTCTCCCCCCGTACACATCTAAAGATCATTTAAATGTCTTTAAGCTTTTGATGTTAATTTCTTATTTGCCTTCCTACACCAGCCACCTAACCTGAAGTATCTAGAGCCTGCATATCGCCCTTCTATGATTGTTTATTCCTTCTCAAGGATGTAGACCTGTTGGTATATACCTGAATCCATCATACGAAGGAGTTTTTAATCTAACATCTGAAAACAGTCATCAAGACTACTGGTTTATGTTCATTATAATAATGGAAGTGCAATTTTGTAAGCTGTCATTTTTTTAAAAAAGAAAGAAAAAAAAATAATTTTATTTCTACTAACTCTGATTTGGTGTCATTCTAATGTTTTCACTTTAATTTTTTAGTATGACTTCTAATTTAGCAGAATGAAGACATATGCTAAATGTAAAACTTTTAATAAAGAAATTTGGCAGTGTAACAAGTAGTAAATAAAAGACAAAAAAAAATGCAAGATCTGCTAAGTACTGAATCTGTCCCCAAATACCAGATCCCATGCTTTACAAGTATTCAATCAGTTTGTACTCTAGAATTTTACTGAAATTTTCCTGAAAACTGGAGAAATTTATGGAAAGTCATAAACGTTCATTGTTTTTCAGGTTGCTTTATGACTGATGTAATGTAATCTCATTAACTATGGTACAACACCACATTAATTACTGGTGCTAACAGCTGATGTTGCATTTTTATAATGTTCTACCATATGCTGTAATGAAACTCTCGCAATATTTAGTGCTGAGTGACGAACAGAGAAACAACAGTAATAAATCTCATAAGCACATCAGATACAATGTGAGTCATCTTTATTTTGATAAATAAAGTATTTCATAACTACAGTACAATAGGTATTGCTGCTTTACTTTACTGAGTATTTTGAGACAGAACAAGTTTATAAGTATACTGTTTCAGCAGACCAATATAACTGCAATTTTCTGTTTTATTCTGTGCATATGGGCATAGCAAATTTGTTTACAGCCGTTTTTGCACTGTTACAAAAAACTAGTAAATATAAATACAGTTAAAACATACATAAACAATTCATATTCATAGCAAAAAAATGCATAATTTACTGACTCACAAATACATAGTGCATAATATATATATATATATATATATATATATATATATATATATATATATAACATTGCACCCATTCGCAGACACCTCCTTATAGGTGTCAGATGCAAAAATGGACCTCATTTTCATATTATAGTCACACACATTCATCACGACCAGTCCACCCCCTTTGTCAGGTTGCATGGTCCTGAGGGGGTGTATGAGGTAAGGGGGAGTACAATGTTGCATACAACAAAATAATAGCAAAATCTAAATGATTTATTTATTGACCAACAAATTTCGATTGATGATTATTCCTATCTAAATGTGATTCATCCTAAGATCCCCCACATGTTTGGTTTGCCTACGATACACAAAAACAAAGATCAACCACCTACCCAACTAATTGTTGATGGCCGTGGTTAAAAAGTTTGGTTACCCAAGAGCCACATGTTTGCTGTGATTCGTGGAAATTTTTACAAAAAATTAATGACCTTCCCTTCAAAGACACATACAACTTTATCACTTTGGATGTCAAGGACTTGTATTCAGTCATTTCCCCATGACTTAGGACTGGAATGGTTTTCTGAATTTTTGATGGAGAAGAATATCCCACAAGACCAAATTAATGTTTATGTCAGTTTATTGGAGATTGTACTGAAAAATAATTTTGTTAAATTTAGAGGTGATTTGTTCTTACAACAAGCAGGGTAGCCATGGGTGCAGCGTGTGGAGGTCTTTTTGCCAACATTATTATGATACAATGGGAGAAAAAGTTCTTATTTGACTCCTGTTTATTTGCATTATGTAGATTCTACACATGCTTTTTGGATGATATTTTCATCCTGTGGGATGGTGAAGCTCATGACATCCCCCATTTGTTGGCATATATTAATCAAACAACAGAGTTTCTTGCTTTCACCTTTGAGAGTAATGATGTGAACATAGCTCACCTGGATATGGCCAAGGACAACACAAACAGAAGATTCACCTCCAAAATTTATAGGAAACTCATGTATTTGAACAGTTTTCTCCATTTTGACAATTTGCACCCTATAACACAGAAAAGGGCAGTGGTTAAGGGCCAGTTTGTCAGGGCAGCCCGAATTACCACAGAAGACCACCGCCTTTTGGGATGAGTGCATATTGCTGAAAAACATGTTTTTAAAACGTGGCTATCCTACAAAATTTGTAGACAACTTGATGCTAGAGGTAATCAATAAATGTGAGTCTCATTGTTTTGTGCCAATTCTGGGAGGCCCTTGTGTGACCAGCAAAAGAAGTCAGGAAGTCCTAGATGGTGGGGATACTATGTCAATGCCACTCATGGCTGAGACAACAAACACAGAGACTTTCAGGAATTATTTTATTACAACCTATTCTACTGAAGTTCTCTTCATAAACTCTGTTCTGGAAAAAAACTGGTGTCTTCTCTTGCAAGAGAATACCATTTGTAATTATGTGGGGCTGGGTCCACGAGTGGTGTTCAAAAGGGGCAGGAATTTAAAAGCAGTATTAGAACACAGTTGGTCCAAACACCAACAGAAGTATAATTTGAAATTTATGGAGATGAAAAAGTGTGGTTGTTGCCCCTACTTCCCCAAAATTCTGGTGTGCAATGAAATTGTTTTGAACAGCGATATGGCTGCTATAAGAAACAGATTCAATTGTTGTACAACAAAGGTGGTATATTAGGCACCGTGTATGTTCTGCCCCTGTTTTTACATAGGAAAAATGGAGAGGAGACTGAGGGACAGAATATATGAACATTTATATGAAATCAGAATGAGAAAAGTGACTAACACCCTCTACAAACACATAAAATGTTACCTAAACCACACATTCAAACTTTGTATTTTGGAACAAATGCCTTCCAACAGTAATGAAAATCCATAGATCTTATTACTGGAAAAATGTGAATTATATTGGCAGCTGCGTTTGAATGTCAATAATTGGCCTGGACTCAATTACATGTTTCAATGGCATGTTTGCTTAACTTAAAAGCACTGGAAAGATGAGCTCTAAATACAGGGTTTATATTTTACATATTTTTACATACTTTTGTCTTCATTTTTCTGATTTTATAGGGAATGCATTTTATACTATTTTATATATATATATATATTTTTATATATTTTTCCTTGTTTTTAAATTTTGTCAAGTTGAATTGACTCAGTGCTACACACTGTGACTTTCCTTGTTGTGTTTCCTTTAAGATGATGTTTTATTTCCTGGGGACTTGGCAGTGATGTGATTGAACATAAAAGTTACAAATTGTGTGTGTACTTTCAGCAATGCTTATTTGATGAAGTTCATGTATTTTTGTGAACAAAAGCGCTTATCTCTCATAGTTTTTATTTCAGAGTTTCTAGATTAAAGTTCTTCTGGATTTTACATGCAGCAGTTTGTTTCCTTGGGCCTTCCATTTGTGTTTGAATCTATATTTCTTCAGTTTGTTTCTGGCCATGTATCCATATTATACTACAGGAGAATTAACTAACTCCTGTGAAAATTCTGGGCAGCATGTTAATGTCTGCCATGTGTGTTTCAGCAAAACCACTACCCAGACATACTCTGTGCAATCTAAGCATTCTATAAATGTAGAGAATCCATCCACTGGATTCATAGCCACATCATTCCATAATGATAGTACGTTCAGAAGGATTACAGTTTTGTTTTCCTTTTTCTTCTTCCTTAGTGGTAATTAATAAGTCTAACCAAGATACTGTAGGCATACGAAGGCTGTAGGGTGGCATAATCGAATACCGCATGACTGGTGCAAGACAAGCAACAAAATATAGCTAAAAGACTACATGTGGCCCTCTAAAATAAAGCATGTAATATCACACCACAATATGGTGTACTATTATGTAATGCAAAGCATTTAATGCATTTTGTTAGTGAAATATAAAACAAAATATGGAACCAATACATTTCAAATAGAATTTGCAATGCACATGGTGTCTCACACTGTTTTCCCTGTGCATGGTAATTTCAGTTAAATGTTAACTGCCCACCCCAGATGTGGCAGCACTGTTTCAATAAATCCACTGATAACTAGTCAAAGTATAGGGTGTTCAACACTATAACTTAAATGTCCATCTTCAAAATAATACAGTGTTCACTTGTAACTTACAAACTGTTATTGTAACACAGGCTGGCATTATTAATTTCTAATATGATTCAAATGAATGCAGCGTGGGGGTAAAAGCAAACTAATTAACTTAGAACTTGGGATCCAACAGATGTACAAGATACACATTAACTGTAAGAATGTTTGCAACTCAGAAGCAATGCATATAAATATTCCGCTGCTTGTATGTGACTAAACCTTAAAGATTATATTTTTCTTTTCCCACAGATGGTTAAAGAAATATTTTTCTCCAATATGACTGGTCATTTAAAAGGTTTTTGCTCCTTCAGATTTAAGTACATTTGTTAGCCTATAATGTGATCAACTCATGTCCCAAGTACATTAACAACAGATGTGGTCCATGGATTTCACTTCATAATCTCGAAATGCTGAACTCTCGAATTTCGGCATTTCAAGTCCATAAAGCCGAAACCGTACAAAACCGAAACCATAAACCCGAACACACATCATACACCACACCACACACAAACCACAACACCCACACCACAAAACAAATACACACAAAAAAACAAAACACCAAATATGCAAATATCGACACTACACAAACACAGGGGGGCAAACCCCCTTGCACCCCCACATACATATATGTGTGTATACTAACCCCGAGATCACACAAAACAGTAACAGACAGAAACTCACACCCAGACATTCCACAGTCCCACACACACACACACACACACACACACACACACACACACACACACACACACACACACACACACACACACACACACAAACACCAACACATCCAACAATTACACACTCATACGTTAAACTACCTACCCTAACCCACACATGCAACTTAAAAACAATCTAACACGCACTCAAACTCCCACTCACCCAAAACCCTTAAAAAACAGTCACTTACCTTACACTCCCAGGAAATCCATACACCACATCAAATTGCATCCAACGTAAACACCGCATGTCACGTAAAGTAAAGCCATAAATGCAAATTCGAGATATTCGAATTCGCGATTATGCACTTTCCACATTTTGAAATTTGGCTTTATAGTCTCGAAATGCTGAAATTTGAGATTTCAGCATTTCGAGATTATAAGTGAAACCGGTCCATGTGCATCTTTTCCCCAAGATATGTTAAACAGCAAATATATTCCTATATATATATATACCAAGACTAAAGTGGTATGACCACTGGTTTTATAAATAAGATACAAGATTCTATAAATTATACATCTAAAGAAAATATATTCCTGAAGATATGGCATTCATTAAATATAAAATAAAGTTTAACTGAAGAGGTAAACTTCCTAATAATGTGTTTTAAAACAAACACTACTTTGTTGCTGTGTGTAAATCCACACTACAAGATTGTTCTGATGATTAAACATTTTGCTCCATAGGAGCTTACATTTTCATTTTGGGGAGTACACAGGTACAGCCCACTGGAACCTTGATGTAATCTGTTTCAAACGTATAGGCATTCTTGTTTGTGGAGCATGTTTTCTTGCGAAGGACCATCATGGTTTGTTCCAGTACCACAGAATTCATGGAGGAGCTCTCTTCACCAGTTGTGATATCAATGCAGCCTTTACAAAGACATTCGGCAAAGGCCAGTTTTTCAGGGTACCTTGTCTCATCCACGTCAATCCTGCAGGGAGAGACAAAAGAATAATTAGTTTACACAATGGTCACTTAATTATAATAGGTACCTGTCTGATATATCTACTTGACAGTGTAAACACAGCAGAAATTGGCACACAAGCTTAAATGCTTCTTTAACATGTTTTTCTCTTCATTCTAACTATAAAATGTCATACAGCTGTCACTGGCATGGGAAAGGCATATGCATCGTGGAAGTATTTCATATCTTGTTTCAACACGGAATATTACATATGACTCACTACCAAACACAGAAGTCCAATCAATTCTTGACTAGGAAAGATATCAGTTAATTATAATGTGTTTAAAAAACTGATACGTTCCCACTCAGAAGTCCTTGAGAAATGCAAGTACCCAATTTTTGTTAAGGCAAGTATTTGCCTTTTCTCCAAGTAATGACAATATTGTGGAGGAGACTAATAAAACATACTGATCATTTACTTAGGACAAAAGTCAATGTATAATCATGCGATTAGTGCTTTTGTGATGAGTGATGGTCCCCCCACTGCCAACCAATATGTGACATAGGATGGTCTCACCACTGCCAACCAATAAGTGATGTCCCCACACTGGGCAAGTAATTAAGGAGCCTAAGTCCTCACCACTAACACTGGAAAGGGATGTGCACTTCGAATACAAATGGATACATTCACTATTTCCAGATGCAGATCTCTCTGCATCGAGTACAATTTCTGTTAAGAGCACACAGAGAACATGCTCTGGATTTCTCTGCCCCAGTAAGACTCTCAACTGGTGCAGCTGTAGGTGTAGGTCCTCAGCCGAGTGCCCAAGCCAAGTCCTCCAGCACCCTCTCTGTAAGCCTACTGATTGGTGTCCCTGCTCCAAGTAGCTGACACACACACACACACACTAAAAGATTTCATTCTTCACACACACACGCACACACGCACACACACATACCTGGGAAAGGCTGGCACAGATTTACTTGCTGAATCCCCTTCTGCCCAGGATATATGGTAGTTATTACTGCCACTAGACACTCTACAATCAGCTACTCTAGGGCCCTTAAAGGGTGTTCAATTATACTGTGTAATATTAATACTAGTACAAATGGTAAAGGTTTAGTACTTTGTACAAGGACCAGCTGCAATGAACGTTTTAAGTATATTTAATAATAGATAATATAAGAACATGAAAATACTGAATATGTGTGTGTGTGTGTGTGTGTGTGTGTGTGTGTGTGTGTGTGTGTGTGTGTGTGTGTGTGTGTGTGTGTGTATCTATGTATATATATATATATATATATATATATATATATATAAATATATACATGTATGTGTATATATATATATATATATATATATATATATATATATACAGTAAACCACAGAGTTCGGATCACAAGAAATATTAAAAGGAACATTGATAGGCAGACTCAGACAAATAAAGTCAAACAATATCTAGACTCAGTTTCACTATATTCCTGACTGAATCTAGGAGAATTACTGTTCCCTAATAACTTACTTGATAGAGCAATGCACAATAAAATTAGTGAGAGTCTTTCTAGTCAGCTTCTCCAAAACAGAATACTCCCTCCTCAGAGATTACTCCATGTAAAATATAATATTCAAGATGGCTTGCAGAATGACCTCATCTGCTCACCTCACTCTAGGTTCTCACAGTAACCCCCTTTGAAGTTGAGACAGGAGTTTAGCATAGACCGCTACAATACACATCTTAAATATTTATGGCAGTGCCTGGGGCTTCTCCTCTTTTTACTGAGCTAATGAACAAAGGTTTCTTCCATACCTAACATCTCCAGTCCTATTCAGCATTGTGGGGTAACATTTTAATGGTTTAAAAGCTCATTTATATTTCCCTTATTTTTCTTAAAATAAGCCAGCTGGTTAACCCTTGCTGTCCCAGTATCCTCTATTAATACATATACATTTAATTCTGTTACAATATTACATGTACATTTATTTTCATTCCAACAGGGTGCACTGTTGATACATTTTAACACAAGCAGATCTCACAAATACATTTTCAGCACAAACATCTGTACAAATCAGTTTGATATACGCATAACATATAACTATTTACAAAATTCCAGCTAGCTGTGCTGGCACAAGTTATCCATCTACTACCCTACTTTTCCTGGCATGGCTGGCAGTACCTCCTGTTGTCACAGCTTTGTACATTTTTGCCAAAAGGTCACAGTTTATTACAAGACTTGTCTCTATTACCCTAATGCAAACCATTGTTCATTTAATCTATGCCACAGAGTTTCTAATTATTCTCTCATTAACATACTTAGGTAATATATATATTTTGTTTTATATGAGTATTCTAGATGATTTTTTCTTACATTCCTTTTATATGTTTTTGGTGCAACAGACTGTATTTTAAGTGAAAGTATGCATTTCAAAGTGACAAAACATTAATACAACAGTCTCAGCATAGTGTCTTCATGATTACAACCTATACCGCCTGTATACAACAGAAGTTGTACAAAAGTATGGACCTGCCTTCTGAGCAGTAGGCAGCAACTAAGTAAAGCATGAGAAATGCTTGTCTTTTCATAACATTCCAGAGATTTTTGAAATCCCTGCTCAAGTATCTCACCATTTTGTTGGCTATATGTAAACATTGGGTCAGATCTTTATATACTGACATAATTATATTTTCTTAGAGTAGAATATATACTGACATAATTATATTTTCTTAGAGTAGAATATATACTGACATAATTATATTTTCTTAGAGTAGAATTTATTATATATATATATATATATATATATATATATATATATATATATATATATAATATATATATATATATTCTGGCATTCCAAGTTCCCATCTCTTTTTGTCAAATAGTCAGGCACTGTGTTTTCTATTCCAAACAGTGCTGCTCAGACATGCAACAGCAGACAATGAAAAAGCTTAGAACTAAGGTGACAAAGTCAGGAAGGGAACCTTGTTCTTTCCATTACACCAACGTTTCCTTATTAAATTCTATAATGTAGTGTCTCTCCAGGGTTCTACCCAGCAATCCTGATTATGAAAGAAAATCAAATATTACTAGATGAATGTTTTGTAAAAAGATGTGCCATAAATCTCTCAATGGTGTGACAAAATTAAGGCCTGATCTACTAGACAGAATATATATAGAAAGCTCACTCAAAACTCAATTAAAGATTAACATTATGATTTCTCAGGTCTGAAGCATTAACTTCCTGAACTATTCTGATCATATTTGTGTTATAAGATTAAGTATTTCTGCTGTTCAGAGCCTTACCTGTATGTCCATGGTGAGATAGAACGACTGCTCAGATCCTTTTTACCCCCCAAGTGGTGGTGGTGATGACGGTAGGGATTGTTAAGTGTTGGGCAGCTTTCTGTAAGGTGCCGTCTTGCCCTTTTACCTCTCGTCTCCTCTATTAGATCCAGCTGTTCTACCAGGAAAACAGAAGGGTAGCGGTCCCAGCTTAGTCTGTTCCCAACTAGATGTCTCAGCAGGTGGGCATTTTCATTCAGGTGACTGAGATCAAAATAGCGAACCTTGTTACCATCAGTCCAGTTCACAGCATATGCCAAGAAGAGTAGAAACAAAAAGTTCTGCAACAGATATAAATCATGGTTAAAAGTCTGCTAAACTCAAATGTACAAACACACACACACACACACACACACACACACACACACACACACACACACACACACACACACACACACACACACACACACACGAGCATATGACACGTTGCCATATACTCATATAAATGAACATCAAAAGATCAAGCAAATCTGTTCAATCTTCAAATGATAAAAAAAACATTAAAAATCCAACTGCACTGCTCACATGGGGTGCTACACCTCAACCCCCCTGCTAATCATATATGTATATATCAAATCTGAGATCACACACTACAGTGGGGAAAGTTTGGGATCTTGTACAGAAAAAAAAACAGCAATGTGTGACTGGACTGATACAGATATTTCTGTTTGATGATCACACAATTTGACCATTAAAATGGCACCTCATACTTTGATACAAATGAGCTTGCTTTGCATGCTAAGAGCTAATTTTCTTTTTCGATTTGTTTATTATTTAAGTAATATCCCAGTTTATGACTTACAAATGTCTTTGGTCATCCCATTTAACTACCTTCATTAATATATATATATCGAGACACATTTTGTTTTTTCTTAGTCTTCCGCTATTCTGATTCAATAAAGCTCAGCTTGGGTATAATAAAATGCTATTTTGCTTCTTTCCAGGATTTTTGAAGCATAATATAAACAAAAAAGGCCTGATATTTATGCATTAACATCTCTGTCTAGTTCTCCTATAAATCTTAATAATTTTAAAAGTCAGTTTCCATCTGTTTCCTAGCTTGGAAGACAGGCACATTAACTGAAGTTTAGCCATATCTGTCTTTTCTACTTACCCTGAACTCCCAAGAGAAAAACTGCATTCTGCCACTTAGCATTACAAATGCCAAAAATATTTGATTGTGAACTGAATATTACTTCTGTTCTGATACAAGAACTCTGGACTACACTAGTAAAAATATTTGTTTGCGAACTGAATATTTATTCTGTTCTAGATCAAGAACTTTTACACTGCCCCATTTTATACACTTGATTTAGTAATTCTTTCCAAAAAAATCCATGTTTCACCTCTTTAGGAAGTTCCTTTTTCTTTCAAAATATTTCCCATTTGTCTATCTGTGTCAGCAAAGCCCCACTCTCCTCTTTTGCATATTGCATTTTAATCTGGCTGGTTTTCATCATCACTTACTTCATTGTGTAACACATAACCAATACACACCCAGCACTTAACATCTGATTTGAAAACAGACATTTAAACCGTTGTTTCAGATTAGGAATAAAGTGATGCATCTTTTGGCTCATGTCTAAAAAATGTTTCTTAGTTTTTTATAGACATAAATTCATGATTACCCTTTGAAACACTTTGCTGTTACCTGCTTAGTTACACCATCATGCCCAGAAGTAATTTTAGTAGTACCTTATGGACCAATGATACTCATCTTTCTAGTGAAACAGATACTTTAGAAGAAGTTAGAAATGAGGAAAGAGTCCAAATGGGCATTCTTAGACTCAGAGAAGCCATATGACAAAGGTCCAAAGAAAACTGATTTGGGCAGTCCTGCAGTAGTTCAAAGTCCCAGATACAGTGGTAGAACTAGTGCAAGCTATGTACATGGATTCAATGACTTAAGTACAAACACTGTTCAGTCTCACAGAAGGGGTCCCAGTGGTAGTGGGAGTGCATCAGGGTTCAGCTCTGAGCCCACTACTCTTCATACTGGTGATGGACTATATTAGCAAACAGGTCAGAGGAGACAGATCAATAAAGTTGCTGTATGCAGATGATGTGGCATTACAGTCAAACTGTGAACAAGAAATACAGCAAAAGTTAGGGGAATAGAATGTAAAATTGAAGGTACGTGGGTTGAAACTGAGTACAGATAAGACAGTTATAATGCCAGCAAATGGGGGAAATCAGAAGAATCTGAGAACTGAGACAGAAGGTAAGATAGTAGAACAGGTTAACAACTACAACTATCTGGGAGGGGTTGTTGAAGAGAAGGGATGTCTGAATGAGGAGGTTAAAGTTAAACTCAGAAGGGCTGCAGCCAACTGGCCCAGAGTGTCAGAGGTAGTGTATGACAGAAGAATGCCAAAGAAGCTTAAAAGTAAGGTGGACAAAACAGTAGTGCAACCAATACTAATGTATGGTACAGGAAACTGGTCAGTACAGGCAGAGCAGTTGAGGAAGCTAGAGGTGATGGAGATGAAGTGCCTGAAATGGGTGGTAGGATGTACACTGTGGGACAGATGAAGGAATGAGGACATAAGAGCAGAAGCCAAAGTAGCTCAAGTTGCAGAAAAGGTCAAAGAGAACAGATTATGGTGGTTCTGGCACATGTTCAGGAAAGCAGGAGACAATCTAGTGAATAGGACTTGGGACAGACAGGAAGAAGGCAAGAGGAAACAAGGGCATCTGGCAAAGAAGTAGATGGATTGTGTGAGAGAAGAAAGACTTGCGACAGTCAAGCATGACTGTCAAAGAAGGTAGGAGAGTGACATTGAATAGGGAGAGATGGTGACAAGTGACACGACAACCTGACCCCATGTAGAAAATGAGAAAAAGAGGGTTGGTGATGATGATGATGATGATGATGATGGATCAATCATATTCAGATGACAATGAAAACTTCCTCCCCTTGAGCATTTCATTATGCATATTTGCTTGTTTATTTCTGTGGTATAAACATATCATTAAATCTATATCTGTAAAATTAACATATCACCAAGAATATTTGTTTTTATTACTATTTTGAATTCTGACTGTTACTAATTGTGATTTGTGCTTATAAATGTATTTTGTGTTTTTCTTTTTCTTATTATTACTACTATTATTATTATTATTATTAATATCATTATTATTATTATTACTACTACTTTATTCTTGATTTTATTATACATTAATATCTTTGTATTGGCACCTGGCTAGTTTATGCCTGCAAGACATGTTTGGACCAGTGCACTCACCCAGTTAACAAATGAATGAATGGATGAATGAATTAATAAATAAATAAATAAATGCATATATGCATACATTTATTTATTTAGATCAGGGGTATGCAGTGGTCCAGATTTGGAGTGAGCTATCATAAAGGAGGTTGGGTAAAATCAAACTGTTAGATGTCCACTTTTCTTTTTTGTTAAAACTTTTATTCCTACATCATGCAGTTATGCATGCATTATGAAGCAGATATGTCTGCCTACTATATACTTCACCAAGTCATGACTCAACAACAGGAAAGAATATGTTCCCCCCTCTGCAAGGAGAGTGCCCACTGTAATGCCCCAGTAACAAAACAATGGTCTTAAAATTGGGTACACAACTTGGCATGAGATATACTACATGATACTTGGGAACATTAAAAACTCTTAAGTTTACAATTTTTAAACATGTAAATGAAAAAAAAGTGTAAATGCATCCAGAGTGATCCATGGATTATACACAGCTTGTTATCAGATTACAGTTATTTCCATTTGTGTATGCATGTAACATATAGCAAAGAGCAATTTTACTGGAGGTAATATAATATTTAGAAGAAAAAGTAGTTTTTTGGGGGTATCCACTTGGTGTGCATTCAAAATAATTGTTACTACAACCTTGAGTGTGACTTGTTACAAATGCCCATTGTAAACAATGCTATTTAGTGTAAATTACAATGTGGAAGAGCTACAATGGGAGAGAGGTACAGCAGTCTGCAATCTAGGGGACATTACTAGGCACTCAATCTATATCCCTCCTAGTTGCTTCAGATTTGCTAAAAAAGCAAGGGTGGTGGAGATAGGAAAGTGACAAGGTGAAGTTACCTTCAGATGAGGAAGGAGGTATGGCCCCATAGAGCATCAGCAATAATTTGTGATCATCATAAGAATACATGGTGCACAGACAGAAATGTGTATAGCCTATGGTGTTACTACAGGTTATAATTATATTGAGGGAACAAAATGAACTAGGCTATCACAAAGCTCCATTCGTCAGCAACAGACTGTACTAGAAGCCAATATCAAGGGTCTTTAATATAAAAATAAACACCTGGGTATTACTTTGGTAGAAATACTGTATTTTCAACTACTGTACTTTTCTCATTGCAGAGCAGCGACAGTTACACCTATGTCAAAAGCAAAGTATTTTGCAAAATATTTAAATTGCCCAGTGTTGCATAACTATTAGGTTGTCTCTACAACCAACAAAAACTAGGTGTGTGACCCTGCAGCCTAAAAACGAACTCAGAAGACAAGGAAAAAAGGCTCATGTAGTGCCAGTAATCCAACTAAAATTATGAAAATTCACTCCAAAGGAGCTTAATAAATGTACCAGCAATAAAGCACTCCAAAAGGCTATAAAGGCATACCAAGCGAGTTAGTAAATAAGTAATGAAATGACCACTCTTGGATACGAAGATGACCCCCTCAATGGTGTATAAGGCTGTAGCTGGTCTCCTTGTGAAAAAGGAACATCACATGTCCTTGACGCCCCGTTCCATCTCTGTTTGAACCGCGGTTTGGCTCTCGTTCGTCTCCATTGTTTTTATTGGATGATTTTAGTATTTTAAAATGGAAAGGTGCTTTTATTTTTTATGGCCCTGAAGAAGAACTACAGCTCAAAAGCACTTATCCTTGCTCATTTTGTTATATATGTTATTAAAGTTTTCATATGCCATTGTGGACCGAATGGGTTTTTTTTGCTGTTGGAATATTCCTATCCTACCTCTTTGGTTCTTTGTTTCTCCTGTGTCTGGTTGTGTTTCTTTGTTTATAGCCTTCTTGGTAAGTTTATTCAACTCCTTTGGAGTGAATTTTCATAATTTAGTTGGATTACTGACCCTCGAGCAGCCTGGCACTACGTGAGCCTTTTTTCCTTGTCTTCTTATTAGTTTGTCTCTGCCTGACATCTCAGATGAAGTTTAATTTATGCTATTTCCAAAAATACTGTGTGCCAGGAGATATGTTTTGATAGCATCATTTTTAAGGGACAGCACATAATAAAAGTAATTGCTTCATTTAGATAGTGTCATTCTTTAAGGAATAACCCATATTAAAAGTAATAGCTTCATGGCTTCTCTTTTCTTACTATTTATTTAAAGTCAGTAAATATCAAGACATACAGCTTAGTTAAATGGTTTCATGATAACCACTGTATGTATACAATGAGGACTAGTAAGGTATGTACCTGCAAGGTGCAAATGACACCACATCATGTGTTTGCTGTATATATGTCATGTGTTGTGGTACCACTTGTACTGCCCTTCAAGGGCATACTGTCTTATGGTACTTCAGCTAACTGCAAGGGCAAGGTCAGTTTCTTATCAGTTTACATGAAATAGGGTTTTGTATCCCCCTTCATTAGAACATAGCAAGAAAAGAATATAAACCAAAATAAAACTTTCTTTAAAAAACAACAGATTAATATGCTGCAGTCTGTGCTTTGCATCTGCCAGAATGATATACAACACAACCAGTATCTCAGGCAAGTTTAATTCAGAAAGATTCCTTCCATGTTAGAGATTTTCTCATTATATGTTAATAATAGTAATGTGCAAATCAGAAGTGTTTTAAAATCCCCTGATTTGCAGTTCAATAATCTGTTCTTAATAGCCAGGTGTATAAAAAAGTAAAATTATGAATATTTTGTTTAGATTTCTTTGACTTATTGTCTTTTATAAAATACCAGAAAGGTGTGTCTCTGTTCATATGGTTTTTATGCTGAAAGCCAAACTGAGCAGCATTTTGCAACTTTTAATACACAGATGGAAAATGAGCAGAGCAAGTGATTTAAATGGCCTTTCTCTGCCTTAATCTGTTTTTATATTTCAGAAAATAAAATCTAAATCTGTTATACCTCTTAAAATGTAAGGAAAAAACTTGTGAGAGGTAATATTTACACAAATGGGTGAGAGTGCAGTACTTTTGACAGTGAAAGAATATTAGGATTTATTTTAAGACTCAAATGCAGCACTGCAACTTCTAGAAAGAAAAGTCACCTCAAATCAAACATTTGATTGCAAACTCTCTGGGGCTGCACTTAGGGAAGTTTGCTTCAAACAGCATTCTCTTGGTCAATTATATTTCAAGTGGATCTGGATATTTGCACTGCAACATATATTTAAAGGATAGAATGGAGTATATGTCAAGGTCTCAGTACTTTGGAACATATAATTAGATTCTTTCAAAGGACCAGAACTTTCTGCCACAAGTGCACTTATTCACATTAGGTGTCATGTTACAAGAGCTTGCAGTAGGAATTTATTTATTTATTTATTTATTGACATTTATTGACAGGGAAAGTCCGACTGGGTCAGAAACCCATTTTCAGCGGAAGCCCAGAGAGAAAAGCTCCACAAAAGTACAGCCATTTTGACAATTAACAGTTGTGTGTACACTTTACATGCTATTACAAAAAAAATTGAATTTTAACTTTAATACATTATTACATATAGTTACAGAGATAATGTAGCTTAATAAGTAACTAGAGTAACAGTTTACGGTCAAGTCTCTCTAAGATATGAGGTGGGATTATATTTGTAAGAAGGTGCATTCAGTAGTGTGGTTCAGTAGTATTTGACACTCATTTCTGTTTCTGACATTAACTTCAGCATTTTCAGGGACATATTGAGGAGGTGTTAGATCCTTTTCTGGAGAACACCAGATGTAAAGCATGGAATCAATTTTGGATGGAATTCCATCACAGGACACACACACAACTACATACGCAGTGTGCACACATGGGTATAGAAACTCACATGTGCACATGTATACATGCATACATATACACATATGCGCATGAGGCACCTATGAGCAGTTTAAGGTATCATTGCCTTGAAATGTGGTAGGAATCCAGAAATTCAGAAGACAAAAAAAAAAACATACAACCAAGAAGACAGTATGCAAAATTCACACAGAAATCCAGTCTACTGTCAGATCTGCTACACACAAGGAACAAATGCTGGTGTCACAGTTAATTTCACCTGAAAGCGGAAGTCCTACACCACTACAACCTGATTAGTTTCACGCTTGCAGACATTTTCAGGAACAGGAAAATCCAGTACCTTCATTCTTCTGCGTATGTCGGCTGAATGACTGATGTTTATTGCAGCTATATAAACAAAACTAATTTGTAGAATTTTTCTTACAGTAAGCCTTTTAAAAGGTATGAATACTCCATTGTCGTATGTTAATTATGGATTAAACCAATAAAATAAAGTGAATATGGTATGAGTTGTAGTAAATGTGCCATAACATGTCACAACCTGTGAATTTTTAACATTTGAGATATTTACAGACTTCATGATATTTGAAAACATATAAAGACATGGTCCTTATCATATGGCTTTTTTAAGATACTTGGTAATATTTTTTTTCTCCTCATGAGAAATAGCAGTTTGAAAAGTAAGAAAATAATGCTGACTGTGCCTTAGTTTTCTTTTCTGAAAAGGGAATCCCAGTGTTGTTGTTTGTCTTTTTGGCTTAGGGTAAGGGGTTGCCACAGCAGAACTCCGGTCCGCTAATGATTGGCAGTAGATTTTTATGGTGCCGAGTTGCCAGCCCAACGCCCAACCTTCAGCGAAGGCACGCCCATTCACGCATGTCTTTCGGAGGCCACTCGACTGTGGGGATGGCATGTGGATATTAAACATTCAGATTAAATGCTGACAGTGCAGGTACTGGTTAAAAATATTGCAGAATTGCTTCCCAATGCTGAAATGAAGCACAAATTTCTATCACTCTGCATTTATAATGTCTTCAAAGCCACTTCACCTGAATATTTCATTAGGGGTATGAACTGCATAGACCTGTTGACAAAAAACTAACATTTTTCTTATGGGTGCTTGTAGGGATCAAACCTCAATGAGGAGCAAAGAGCTTGCAGGGCTTTGTCTTTTAGAATGAGATTTGGCATCATGGCTAAAGGCTTTGCTTCTAAACACAAGGTAAAGTGCTATTGCCTAGAGTTAAAATGGCCCTTCAAAACAGTTAACCTAGTATTCACCTATGATCAAGGTAATTTATTTCTTCACAAGAAGAATACAGTGTAAACAAAATGGCCTATGCACATCACCTAAAAGCACTATCTCAATATTCTGTTTCCTCCACACTGCTGACAGGTGATTTATGTCTGACATACAAGGCATCCTTGTATCCTGTTTTGATGAAGCTTTTGCATATCCACAAAATGAACATTACCAGAGCTACTAGATCTAAGGATTTAAACTTCACTTGCAAGGACAAATTGGAGGGATAGGTATGTATCACAGCGAATCCTCATTTTCTGGAATAGGCTTTCCATCTATGTAAAGCAAAGCCCTACCTAATCCTATTCAAGAACAACTTTGACCAGTGGATAGAGAATTGGAAATTCATGCCTGGTCTGACGTATATGTCTCTGATGGATAGAGGTAGTGTTAAATCATCACATAACTAACATACTTCTCTTAAAATAACCTGTAAGGCACAATAACTTGTGGGATAAATTAGGGCTGTGTGGCTAGACTTATAAAGGCCCCAGTGACTGTTAGTCTAGTATACACCTATGACCCGGTAAAATCACCCCAAATAAGGTAGTGACTGCTAACTAAAAAAGGCAATATGTATTTACAGAAGAAAATGGACATATAAAATCTAATTTTTCATTCTGTAACAAAACTAGACCAAATGAGTTGACAGCTAACCCTTCCTAAAAAGACATAAATCCCACTGTTTTTAGTAAGAAACATGGTGGTACAGTTATTAATGATGCTGCTGCTGTCTTCAGTCACATGATCTACAGTTCAGTTTTAACTTTTGAATGCTGTGTCTGCACTTACTACCCAAGACTGATTTTTTTTCCTGTTGATGCTGTTTTCTTTTATTACCCTTTGCTTACTGAGCATCAAATCTGCACCATTGGAATGTCAATTTCTTCCTCAACATCAAAACAGGAGCAGGTCACAATGCAGCCATCCTAACAGATAAAATCACATGTCTACGACACTATGCTAGATGCTATACATCTTCATGTCCACTAGGTGGGGAACTGCAGTTGTATGCACTACTTACATTCCCTATTGGCTGCTCACTCTCCCTTTTCTTAGCCAGCTCTTCTACTGAATAAGCTACTAGTCAAGCCTGGATAATCTACGTTGTAGCCAGTACTTTATCTCTATATGCTAAAGTCAAGAAAAAGTCACTGGAAGAGTCCTGTTACGTATTCAAAGGATTTTAATAAAATAGTATAGTAAAAACCACACAAATATCAAACAAGTTAGCACTTTCGGGTGTTAACCCTTCATCAGACAATGAACAAATGTTAAAAAGCACTATTTAATCATTGTGATGATAAGGTTTAGATCCCTGGAGCGTGTGGCTCTGAGGGATTGGAATTTTTCTTTAAGTGGAGCATGTCCAACAGCTCAGGGTTTGACATGGCCTTGTATGTTAAGCAGAGATCACCTCTGAGTAGACGATATGCCACAGAGTATAGCTGGAGTTTTTTTGGACGGTCAGCATAGGGCATCTGCTTTAGGCCTGTGATTCTTTTAAAGAGATATTTCTGCGGCCTTTCCAGCTGTTGCAGATGTCTTGTGAGGTACATACCAAACGGGGCATTGTACTCTATAATGGGTCTAATGAGGGATGAGTACAGTGGGACAATGACTTCCTTTTTTCTGGATGAAAAGCCCTTAGTGATGAGGTGTGCCACATAGAAGGATTTCCTGACAGTTGTGGCGATGTGGTTATCGAAGGTGAGACCACTTTCCACCTGTGTCCCTAAGTCTCTCATCACACTTTCAGTGTTTAGTGTACTGCCACCTATGTGGTAATTAATTTGTACATGTTTTTTCCCAAAGGGGATAACTATACATTTCTTGGCATTAAGCTTGAGCCCATGGCTCTGGCACCAAGCATCTGTTTCTGTAAGGCCTTTTTGTAGAATATCCCATCATTTGGGGATTCAGTAATGGTTCCCAGTTTGCAGTCATCTGTGAACTTTGTTAGCCAGAGTCCCTTAGTGTTGGCCTGTACTTCAGAGAAGTAGATGCCAAACAAGAGCGGTCCCAGGACTGAACCCTGAGGTACTCCACTTGTCACTTGTCTGGAGCTGGACTTGGAGTCGGCTACTTTTACAGTGTGGGTTCTGTCAGTAAGCCAGTTGGCAACCCATCGAGTGATGTAGGGACTAATGTCCAGCTTAGTAAGTTTATCTATGATTCTAGAGTGGGGGATGGTGTCGAAGGCCTTGGTGAGGTCCAGATAGGCTGTGTGGACCACCTTACTCTCATCTACAACTCTGGAGACATGAAGCCTGAGGTGAGGCTATGATTAAACATGACACTTAGGTGAGGTGCCAGTTCATTTTGTAGTTCATGTAGTACACAGCACAGGATGTCGTCTGGTCCCATGGATGCTGTATTCTTAGCTTTGGAGAGTGCTGTTTTTACCTGTGTGGCCGTTATTACTGGAATTTGGCAATCTTTTGGTATTGAGATGGCCCCTTTAGGGGGTGAGAAGGGGGTGAAGTTGGCACTGAATCAATCGATGAGGATATTGGCAATATCCTTGGGATCAGTATATTTAATGCCATTCTGTTGTAGCTCAGAGCAGCCATTCTGTTGTAGCTCAGAGAAGATCTGAGCATTGCCATTTAGATTCTTGATATAGCTATAGAATGCCTTGTGGTTGTCTTTGGAATCTTCGGCAATTTTATTTTCATAACTAGCTTTGGAGGATTTTATGAGGGATCTCAGCTTCTTACTGAGGCAGGTAAGGGAGTTTTTTTGCATCCTGGGATTTTCCTCCTTTCTGCAACAGTTTCTTCCTTTTGTTGTAAAGTTTGTTTATGGCAGGTGACCACCAGATTGGCTTCCTTTTTTTGGAGGAGAGAGTCTTGATTCTATTTGGGATGGCACGATTCATGCACGAGTGGATGTGCTCGTACAGTGCCTTAGGGCAAGATTCAGCAGTCGCACTTTCAGTTCCCGTCTACATGGGTGTCATGCATTTGTCACTTCTGACTTGAGTAGCAAAAGTTTTTTACGGAGGTTTCCTTACTGGGGGGTGGGGGAGGGATGTGGATGTCAAGATAACATAGAGTTGTCTGTGGACATCCAAGGTAAGGAGTATCCTTTCTTTCTCAGTTTTAGATTCAATAAAGAAAATGGGGAGACCACTTTAGGCAGAAAAAAATGGATTAGTTCTGAAAGAATCCATGTCTCTATGGAAAATGAGGTAGGGTTGACCCAACATAACAGCTTGCAACTCAGACACCCTTCTTGCAGAGGTCAGAGCAATCAGTAAAACTGTTTTCCATGTTAAGAACCTCAAGTCAGCCAGATTAGCTGGTTCAAATGGAGTAAGTGTTAGCTTCTCTAACGCAACATTAAGATCCCAAGGAGGGTCCACTGGTTTACTTGGCGGTCTTTTATGTAAAATCCCTTTCAAGAACATTTTGACATGAGACTGCCTTGAAAGAGGAAGATCTATGGCCAAACATACTGAAATGGCCAATGAATGAACCTTGATAGAGGAATAAGAATAGCCATAGGATAGTAACTCACATGAATATTGTAAAACCAGAGAACAACTTACCCTGAATAAGTGCTGGTTATGTTGTTGGCACCAACTAGAAAACCTTTTAATTTGCTATTATATGATTTTCTAGTAGCAGGCTTTCTTGCTTGCATTAGTACCTGATGCATGTCCTCAGAAAACAGGTGCTAAAAGGAATGAAGACCTTATCATCCAAGCAATCAGTTGAAAATGATTGATGTCAGAGTATATCAAACACCACTGTTCTTGTGTGAGTAGATCCATACTGTACAGAAGCTTGTGGTAACTGCTCCTGGCCATTTCTGAAAGAAGGGAGGATCACAGTGGCCTAGGCCAGAAGGGAGTTGCCACAATGATCTTGAAGGATCCATTCTGAATCTTCAGAAGTACTCTGGATATTAGTGGAAAGGGTAGAAAACCACACATGAACATTCCTGTCCAGAGAAAAAAAAAGGCATCTGTCTTCCAGGCCTTCCAGCATGGAGTCCTGTAACAACATCTTGCCTGTAAGGCTCTGAGCAATTAGCAAACTGCTACCTTCATCTAAAGATTCAGGATTTGAATCCTTCTACCTCCATTTGCCTACTTTGTGCCTTTTAGACAGTGCTGCGTGGTCATCCCTGAAGAGGGACACTTAGCACAGTAAGTTTTCCAATAAGAAAATGGTATTTAAATTTGGGCCTTTGTCCTGTCTTTATTTTCAGCTTTGTCCAGAAGTCTTGAGCAAAGAAAATGAAAGGCATTTTTGTGCATTCCTTATAAAATGTGCACATTTCTAGCAAATTGTTGTGGATTTGTAGTCATTAAATAATGAAAGGCATGAATTTTAGACTTTGAATCTTTCAGAAATTGTTTGGTAGTGCAAATATTTTTATTCCAGCAACTTTCTGAGTATATAAGAGAAACATTTAAAATCTGTGCCTGATTTTTTGGCTCTTTGTCTATAATTAGGTATGCAATGCATTCAGCTGTATGGTTTTAACAATAGCAAGTAGAGATAATTTTTGCATCATCCTTACACCTTTGTTCATAGCCCTGAGTAGGATATGCCTGACCCATTCCCATGACATGTATACTCCCTTGATCTGTTCCCAATCTCCTAACTTATTCTGATGACTTCCCCCACACAGCATAAGCCACTCTTCAAAAATCCTATGCCATTGTCTTTGTCTTTCTTATTTTTACCCTTCTCCCCAGCTCTGAACCATATAAATCATCATCACTATTGGCCAACAGTGCCTTAACCTGGATTCTATTGGCAACTTCTGTATTGGTTAAAACCATGTCCAGGATTCTACCCTTTCTTGTAGTGTACCGCACCAGTAGGATGAATCCCTTGTGATCAAAGACTGCCGTTCATGCCTACACTCTGTATCTCTCTATCTTGGAGGTTGCTCTTGCATGATCCAGATCCTCCATGAGTATTACCCTCTTCCTCCTACCCTGCTCCTTTATTCTCTCCTTCAGGCTCCACATCTCGTCTGCTGTTGTGTTTGGTGAATGATACACTGTATCACTCCACCAGTACCCTGCCTTTTCATTACCTTAACTGACAAGGATTTAACTTAGCTTCTAACCCTGGCTGTAAAGCCACAGGAATAGGCAGACAGAGCAGTCACCTCAGGTGCCAGATATGTGTATCTGTCTAAAACAAAAACAAACAAAACAAACAAAAAAAAAAACAATTGTTTTTCTTTGGTGGTGTATTCCTTTCAGATTGTTTGGTGCCTAGCTGCTGCCTGCCTCCTTTTCTACACACAAAAGAACCTGTATGTCCTTACATTTTATATAAAGAACACACAAGAGCTGCCTTACTACAACGTGACACTTTCTGATTGGTGAACTGGCAGTGGGCACCTTCTGATTGGTGAACTGGCTGTGGACATCTTCTGATTGGTGAAGTGGCTGAACGCCGCCAAAAAGAGCAGAAATCTTTGTAGAACTTCCAAGTGCATCTATAAATTATTTGCCTGCTATTACACACTGCACATCCCAAAGCTACTATAACGATCATATCTGTGTGATCTGGGTGATGTAGCCAGAAAATACACAGCTACAATTTACCTACTTCACTTTCCAGTCTTCACCGTCTTTACTAATCTAAATTCATCTCCATCAAATAGACTTGAGCAATGCTATAACAAGTACCAACATTTGCAACAAATATACTGTATGGAACTCACCACCCCTTACTCTAAAACCGTTGCATTGGCTTCAGCTGACACATACACCAACTCACTCACAGTTATTTACAGTAGAAAAGCTACTTCACAATCCTGAGAAATATCCAGCATTAAACAGTATCATTCAGCCATACTATCCAAAGAGAAACTTACACTCCACCAAAACATCCTTGCACCAAATAGCTAAGTCAAAAAAACATGACCCTGCTGGTGAGTCACTGTATTGTAACTGTATATCCAGTAAATGGGACCCCTGCCCAATTCAATTAAAACAACTCAACAAGATAAAGATATTAAAGTGCCACCAAAGATAACTTCTCATGGATACTTGGATATTCACCTGAGGATCCCCAGCCCCAGGTTAGACTCAAAAGTACTCAGTGAAC
>NC_056742.1:99477748-99665248 GCF_019279795.1 Protopterus annectens
TATAATTATCAACCATTGAATGGGTAAGGCTACTCTAACTCCAAATGGGACGGGCTAATTTGAGCTCCAAAATGAAAACTGGCTAGGCTTAAAATAACCCAGAAAAGCAGTTAGCCACGTACTTATGTATGAATGTATGAAAAGAAAGGGCAGTGGCATAATATAGTCCTGAAAAGGTACGGATATACAAAAGCATCCTATCTTTGGCTGGATTGGTCATGAGCTGAAATTTAACAAATTCCAAAAGCAGGTAGAACTAGCTGGCTGAGGCTATTGTTGGGCAGGGAATAAAATTAGTTCAGTAGAGACCAACAGGAAAACAAGAAACACTATGGATGAAGATAAACTATCTGCAGGGAATATCCAAGAGATATTTGATGTCCCTTAGCCCAACTAGTTACAAGTATGGCAAGTGAATGCTGTTTGCCTATGTGTAGACTCAAATCCCAATGTAGCCTGTATATGGCTTTGTAGTGCGAGGGTTAGTGCACTGGTCTAGTAAACCTAGGGTCATGAATTCAAATCTCATCAAGAACTCTGCTTGTCCCTTGAGTTGCGGGTTGACAACATTTGAGGTGTTTATCTCACAGACATGAGGTAGAGGGTTTGATTCTCAAATTGGCTAGGCTTAAAATGGCCCCCAAGGGCAGCTAGCCTAGTGCTTACCTATGAGCCTATTGCTTTGCATATAGTGTGGAAAAATTCCTAGAAAGTAGACCACTTTATCTGAGGATTTTGGTGACATGCACTTATGCCACCTACATGATGTAGTGTGAACTTCCCCTGATTGTGGCCCACATGGTCTAGGCTGATGAGTGACCTGGGCACTGGAGCAGTCAGCAGGGGAGGATGGCAGTGAGTGACCAACAAAGTCACCCATTTTGGGGAGAAGAAAGTAGCTTAATCTGTTGCATTGCTAATACCCAGTGGACACTGAGAATCATGACAGACTGTACAAAGGGTTTGAATGTGCACTTGTGCACACGTAGCTCTTAACCAATCAGGGACAAATTTCAACAGAATCAGGGACAAATCCAGAAGAAACCAGGGACAATCAGGGACACTTTTAAAATATTAGTACTATTAGCTTGAGACATTGACAGAATCGGAACATATTAATTTATATACATTTTGTGAAGTAAAAGAAGTCCATAACGCTTAATTATTGTCATTATTCATTAATCACCGCCTTTCCTCCAAAAGTCACTAGTTTTAGGAGGGATTAAGAGGGACAGAGCTAAAATTAGAGTTAAAATCAGGGACAGTTGAGAGGTGGCTGGAACTAGTGATATTCATAAGTGAGCATGTGCCTGCAGAATGACATTGCAAAATGCTGTTGTCTAATTGGAGTGGGGGTAAAAGTCACAGGACCAACAGAAACCCTGATGGCTACTTGATTTAATGGTCAGCAGGTACATGACAAATTAAAAAGAAAAAAAAAGCATGCTGATATGAAAGAATCAGAAAGTTCACTCAAGTTCAGCACTGTACCACAAAAGTTTGTCCAAAGGCAAAGCAGTCTAAAAGTATATCCATAGAGGATAGGCAAAGTAATGAAAGATCTCACAGCTAGCTATCTTTCCCAAACATATCAAAATTGATCTACACCACTATACCTCCAATTCAAGCTTCAGAGACAGTACTGCTGCTAATGTAAAGACAAATAACTTTTTAATTGAACTATCACCATTTTGCTTGCTTTATTTTATGTTTGCCTTAATTAGTATGTGTTTCCACTGGCTAACCACAAACTGTATCAGTACTGTTTTTCTTTCTCAGTTCTTCAGTCTGGTCTTTGACAGTACATTCAGCATGATAATGACCTTCTGCGACTTAATGCAGATAAAAAGTCAAGTAATCCAAAAATCATTACAATCAGATTTCAGTAAACTATCTGCCTTTTTATGAAAAACTGCTTACTAGTAGCCACTCTGTGACATACAGGGATAAAGCCCTGACTATGTTGCAGGAGACCAGTGTTTGAGTAGCAGAACAGGGTCCTGTAGGTATTGGTAAGGGAGGATGGGAGTAAGCAGCTACTTGCTCGCCATATGGGTGACACCTAAGGGAAGCACTCGGTACCTACCCCATGGGACATGAGTCCGTGAAGCCCATGCTGCTACAGGCAAGCCACACTGTGAACTGAGGAAAAATCAGCATGCCAAGGCATACTCCCCCCATTGAGGGCAGTAATAGCAGATCTCAGAAGAGCTACTATAGGGGAGGGAGTCATCCACCAGAAAAAAGGGTAGGCTATCCAGAAGGACCAACAAAGTTGGCTTTCTCTCTACTACACGACTTGTCCTGTGGGAAGTTAAAGTCATAGATTCCTGGGAAGAAATGCATGGCCCAGAAGGGACTAGTCTGCCTAGAAATCCCTGGCTCCTATGACCACAGAATGAATGAACCAATTGGATGCAGGTCTGCCAGGAAATCCCTGGCTCCCGTGACCATAAAATGAATAGGCAAATGAGTGCACATCTGCTGTAAATCCCTGGCTCCAGTGACCACAAAATGAATGGGCCAATTGAGTGCAGGTCTGCAGCGCCTTTGACCATGGAATGAATAGGCCAATTGGGTGCAAGTCTACCTGGAAAACCCTGGTGCCTTTGACCATGGAATGAATAGGCCAACTGGGTGCAGGTAGAGGAGCCATCGGGCTCCATCTTGTGGGGATGCAAAAGAAAAAAAAAAGCTTACAAGTTATGTTCTCTTAAACTAAATCTGTTATTTGTTACTGTACAACACTTTTGCCATCCCTCCTTACAAATACTCGAGTATAACTCTTCACCCAACTCTCACTCCATCTGCATGTAGAGTTTACAACTAGAAAAAGCCCTTACACACCCTAAGCTTTTATCCAAGCACACCAGACTGTTAAATGACAATGTCCATTGCAATATCACACAGAACTGTCCTGCTATTAAAAACATAACTACTTTCTTCATATTATATTCTTATGCTGTTCACAAAGTACAACAGCTCTACACACATACCTCTCAACTGTCTAGATTTTCACAGAATGTTCAGATTATTGCCTCATATTTCTGCTTTGTCCCTTATACAATTTCTGCTTTTCTGGCAAGCCTCTAGGGATTGAAGTCACTAAATAATGACAGGCATTTGAGTTTCAGACTTCATATCCTTCAGAAAAATGCATGCTAACACAAAACCTGTAATTATAGCAACTTTCTAAGTTTATAAAAGGAATATTTAAAATCTGTGTCTATTTTTGGGCTATTGTTCCCCCATCACTTTTGGCTTTGTACAGATTTCTTGCACTAAGTGGTTGAAATGTATGCGAGAGTTCATCAACCTGAGAGATGACATACTTCTTCATTGCCTGTTATTAAACAACAGAAGAAGCTATCTGACAAACTGTAGAAGTCGAAGAACCAACCAAACAACTTGGAAAGTAATATCCAGTCACAAATGGTCGGAATAAAGCTGAAATGCATTTAATTTATAAAAATTTTCACTTGTAGAAATATACAATAAAAACATTAATGTAAGCACTTTCCTTCCCACAAATTTGTAATAAGAACTTCATCAGACAACCAACAGCCCCATTATTTTCTTAATTTACAGTAAAGCGTTATATCACAGACTAATTCATTTACAAAAGACACACACCCTTAAAGGAACCCAAACTCTCCAAGAAAGTCAATTACTTAAATTAAAATCATCTCCTCTGTGCTTTTAATTTCAATACACTACAATTAACACATTCGCATTCAAGCCCGGCCAGTATCTTGCATTCAGATGAATCTGCCAGGCAAGCTCACATTTCTCTAATAATAATGGCCAAGCTCCCCCTCTTTCATTCAACTCCGAGGCTTCCATAATCACAAACTTAATTGAAAGCCCTGGGTATTTGTCACTATGCTTAACAAGTGTGTTTGTTTCTTTTTTACTCCTAAGATCCCTCATATGCTCACTTATCCTGTTTTTTAATTTCTATTCTATTTTTCACTATATAATAACAGTCACACTGACAGCATAGGGCACAATACACCACCCTTTGGGTGTCACAAGAGAACTTGCCATAAATTTTAAATTTCTGTCAATTTATTTTTACCTCACTAGTATCCAAAATGTATGAACAAAACAAACGTGTTCCACATTTAAACATATGTCCTATCCATCTCTGTTTCTTATGATTTTCAGAAATATTCTTGAAATTACAGCCCCTTTTATACACTATAAGGGGTCTTTGTCCTACAAGACCTCTCAAGGTTTTATCGCAACTTATAATATCCCAGATTTTAGTTGGATATCTTTCACTAAGTTGCTTTCAGTGCTAAAAGTAGTAATGAAGGAACTCTTGACATTCATGCTATCAGTTCCTATCCAAGTATTTGTTCCTAAAACATTTCCATCTTCATTTTCTTTGGAACCCATCCCCATCCCAACCTCAAATACATAAGAGGGGTCATCATTTCCAAGACTCTCTGACCATCCAACTAAAATAGGGGAAAAATGCCCATAGGTTCATAGGTTCATAGGTTAGTACTAGGCTATCAGCCCTAGGGCTTAAACAAGCCTAGCCATAACAATTCCCTGGCTATTTCTTCCCACAATATTTACTTCCCTGGACTCCTGATGTGATCCTTTGGGTGAATTTCCTATCTCCCATCCAATCGTCAAGGTTCCTTTTGAAGACGGCCAAAGAGGTGCTCTGCTTGACATATATGGGCAGTCTGTTCCAGAGTCTGGGGAGTCTCTGGGTCAGAAACCTATCCCTCCAACATGTTTTGTTCATTGTGATGACAAGGTTTAGATCCCTGGAGCGTGTGGCTCTGAGGGATTGGGATTTCTTTAAGTGTAGCATGTCCAACAGCTCTGGGTTTACATGGCCTTGTATGTTAAACAGAGATCACCTCTGAGTAGATGATATGCAACAGAGTATCGCTGGAGTTTTTTTAGACGGTCAGCAGAGGGCATCTGCTTTAGGCCTGCGATTCTTTTAGTGAGGTATTTCTGCAGCCTTTCCAGTTGCTGCAGATGTCTTGAGAGGTACATACCAAATGAGGCTTTGTATTCTATAATGGGTCTAATGAGGGATGAGTACAGTGGGACAATGACCTCCTTTTTTCTGGATGAAAAGCCCTTAGTGATGAGGTGAGCCACATAGAAGGATTTCCTGACTGTTGTGGCGATGTGGTTATCAAAGGAGAGACCACTGTCCACCTGTGTCCCTAAGTCTCTTATCACACTTTCAGTGTTTAGTGTACTGCCACCTATGTGGTAATTCATGGGTACATGTTTTTTCCCAAAGGGGATAACAATACATTTCTTGGCATTGAGCTTGAACCCATGGCTCTGGCACCAAGCATCTGTTTCTGTAAGGCCCTTTTGTAAAATATCCACATCATTTGGGAATTCAGTAATGGCTCCTAGTTTGCAGTCATCTGCAAACTGTTAGCCAGAGTTCCTTAGTGTTGGCCTGTACTTCAGAGAAGTAGATGCCAAACAAGAATGGTCCCAGGACTGAACCCTGAGGTACTCCACTTGTCACTTGTCTGGAGCTGGATTTGGAGTAGGCTACTTTTACAGTGTGGGTTCTGTCAGTAAGCCAGTTGGCAACCCATCGAGTGACGTAGGGATTAATGCCCAGCTTAGTAAGTTTATCTATGATTCCAGAGTGGGGGATGGTGCCGAAAGCCTTGGCGAGGTCCAGATAGGCTGTGTGGACCCCCTTACCCTCGTCCACAGCTCTGGAGACTGATTCAAAGAAGTCAATCAGGTTCAGGAGACAAGATCGGCCCTTCACAAACCCAAACTGGGTGGGGTCCAGTATTTGAAGGTTGCCAAAGTCTTTGTTTATAAGTTCTATGACAATACATTCCATGGCCTTGCAGATCAGGCTCGTCAGACTGATGTGGCAGTAGTTCCCAGGATCCAAGTTGGATGCCCCCTTGTGGAGTGGGATAGCTGTAGCTGTGCGCCACTCAATGGGCATGAAGCCTGAGGTGAGGCTATGATTATACATGACACTTAGGTGAGGTGCCAGTTCATTTTGTAGTTCATGTAGTACACAGCCCGGGATGTCGTCTGGTCCCATGGATGCTGTATTCTTAGCTTTGGAGAGTGCAGTTTTTACCTGCGTGGCCATTATTACCAGAATTTGGCAATCTTTCAGTATTGAGATGGGCCCTTTAGGGGGTGAGAGGGGAGTGAAGTTGGCACCAAATCGATCTGCCAGGATATTGACAATATCCTTGGGATCAGTATATTTAATGCCATTCTGTTGTAGCTCAGAGCAGATCTGAGCACTGCCATTCAGATTCTTGACATAGTTATAGAATGCCTTGTGGTTGTCTTTGGAATCTTTGACAATTTTATTTTCATAACTAGCTTTGGAGTATTTTATGAGGGATCTCAGCTTCTTACTGAGGCTGGTAAGAGAGTTTTTTGCATCCTGGGATTTTCTTCTTTTCTGCAACAGTTTCTTCCTTTTGTTGTAAAGTTTGTTTATGGCAGGGGACCACCAGATTGGCTTCCTTTTTTTTGGAGGACAGCATCTTGGTTCTATTTGGGATGACACGATTCATGCACGAGTGGATGTACTCGTACAGTGCCTTAGTGTAGGATTCAGCAGTTGAACTTTCAGTTTACAGTTCTCTCTTTCTCTGGACTTCCAACATAATTTCTCTAACTAGATATTGGGGGCAACCACATTTTAAAAACATTCCCTCCAATTTATAGCACTCGTTAATAAAAGAGTCAAACAAAGTGGCCATGCAGGCAGCCTTAATAAATTGGCCTTTTACTACTGCCCACTTTTGTTTGAATGGGTGGCCGCTACTAAAATGGAGAAAACTATTAGAGTAAGTCTCTTTCCAAAATATCTCTGAAACAAACCTTCTGTTTGATGGATCCTTCTTTAAAAGGATCTCTTCACCATTAATGCTATTAATTAATATTATGAAAATGAAGATGGAAATGTTTATTTCAGAAAAATTAATATGAAAAGAATGAATGAATTAATTACTTAATGAGTGAATGAACAAAGAAAGGGGGATCTTAATTAGCCAGTGAGTTTTGTCATGACACTATACTGCACTAACCATTGCCCAGTATGGAAACTTATATTTCCATTGTCTCCTCTGCTCCTTGTACAATTCCTTTCATTCATGTCCTGGTTCTTATACCCAGGTGATGAATTCATCATGGTAAAAATATGAAAAAATCATGTATGTGTCATGGACAATTTTATACAGAATTTATTGTTTTCTTCAATGAATATTTTCAGTCTTTTGAAAAACACGTGGATACTGTTTCCTGAGCTAAACTCCTTATCATAAGCACAAAACTTCATTTTATATTAAAAAAAAAACAGACAAAGACAAAGAAAGCATAAAGTGCCAGCACAGGAATGTCTAATAAACGGTGTTGCTTCTTATTTCAGACAACTACTAACAACCAGACTACCTATTTATTTGTTTCATTTGCTAAGCAGTTAAGCAGGCTGGTTCAGAGGACTTTGTCTTCCACAATTTACTATATGAAAGGAAAATCTGACAAACTATTGTCAATTCTTAAAATAACAAGCATGTGAATCATAAACTCCATATTTCAATAGAGTAATTTCATAGATCAACATGCTGATCTAAGGAGTCTGAATACATCATTTTTTTTTCCTTTTCCGCTATCTAAGCGCAAAATGTTGCTTCATAACGTATCTGAGACAAACATATGGTTGTGGTGGGCAGTAACTTATTATATTTTGTCACAATGTTGCAGAGCTAAGAAATTAATTGCTGATCTCTTAAGGCATTTCATCCAGAATCAATCCATTCTACAGTTTTGTAATACTATATATTTTTTTGTAGTGCTACCATACCTACCTTTCCTTCTGTTTTTTTTTTTTTTTTTGGGGGCTCTATTTTTGGTCTCCAGCTTTGCCCTTTGTCACACTGTTTTTCCAAGTGAAAATATACCCTCTGTCTTTGTGCAGGATTATGTGTGCTCATAGCCAGTACAACTTTATACTGCAGGCAAAAACACTTCCTGCTTAGAGAGCTATACATTTAAAACCTGCTCACATATCCTTTTCTGCCCTCCAAAGTGCTTCTACTTAGCTATGTACTTTCTTTGTATTAGTTCTGTCAATTCTTCGTACAGTAGATACTTAGATACTTTACAGATGCATCATTATTGAATTGGGACTAAATGCTACAGCTAAGGAACATAAAATGAGGAAAAGCAGCAAAGCAGTGCAATGTGCTGCAAATTAATTATTTCAAGAAAGTTGGTACTGAACAAGAATATGTGACTGAAAACATTTGTCTTTGCAAGATACTGTAATGACCTAGGTGCTTTGCCTCGTTGTAAGATTATGGTTGCTTTTGACAATAAAACAACTGCACTTCTGATTTTTTGATCCAATTTTCCTGAAATGCTAGCTTGCATGGCCTTGTTTCATAAATCTTATTCCATTTGTTTAACTCTGTGGTAAAATTCCCATAGAGTGCACCGAGCCACCTCTGTTTTCGACTGGATTCCTGAAGTTGAGTAATCAGGCCCAATACCTTTGTCCCTGTTATGTGAGTCAGTTATAGTAAATTAGTATAACATGCTTCCTGTTGCGCAGTCTTTCTCTGACACATGTATCAGCACATGTTGCTAAATTCCTGGCCTACTTTATTTACTCAGTTTCAGGCCAAAACGTAGGTTTCTAATGTCATTTCAGCACATTCATAGAACAACCCTTTTTCTATTACTATGAAACATGCTTTATCTCTCCCTCAGGTGGTGACATAAGTACAGTTATTTTTTTTCCATTGGATTTTCCCTACTCATGTATTGCATAATCCAATAATAGCTTACACTTTTAAATTTGAATACAACTACATAATTTTCATGAATGAATAATAGTCTTACTTTTGAATTCACTTGCATTGTACATCCTTCCTTGATAACGTGTCAGGAGGTGAATGAGATGTAATTTGCATGCATTTTTCACTTTATTGTGCGTGCCCAGCCTGTAACATTCATGAAATCTGTGATTAAATTAAATTAAATTAAATTCATTTAAAATTAAATTAAATTCTTTAAATTAAAGAACTAACTGATATTGTATGACATAAAAATAACATTGTGCAATACAAAAGAGTCTAAGCTGAACCAATCTGTCTACCTTCACTTATTCATGACACTTGGAGATACTAATTTCAACCCATACCTTTTAAATGGCACTATCATCACTGAATTGTTGATTTGGTAAACCTGCCCTAGCAGTAGCGAAGACAGTGCCAAACAACATGGCAGAAAAATACAGGTAGCACATGCAGTAAGTTCAACAAAACTGAATCACAGACCATGGAGCATAACTGTGGCATTCCAGCCCTCTCAGAGGTATAAATAAACCATCTCCTTCCCTATTCTGAATAATTGATTCATAATGTTGTATACCTTAGAAGTGATTAACTTGGAATGAGCGTAGCGGTAGAGATGTTGGCTGTAGAGCAGGCATTCATGGTTCGAGCCCCCACAACACCAATTTTCCAGGGATTACTTCAGTGTCACTGCTTGACAGGCACAGCAAAATGATAGGCATAGTTTTTATTCAAACTAAAGGGGTGGCGAAAGCCACATAACTATGGGCTAGGCTTATAAATGCCCTTGGGCAGATAGCCTAGTATGAACCTATGAACCTATGAACCTATGATGTGGCAATAAATAAAACTGTATAATTGTCACCAAATTAGGCACATATTCAGGCACTGATCAAACCCTATCTGACTAACCCATTTTCTTTTTGGCATACCTGAACTCATTAGTGTCATAGCTTACAACAGTTAGCATAATTACACCTAAAGAAATCTGAAGATCTTCGTCATGTTGATCACTGCTCCAATAGCCTTAGCTATATGGATTACATCCAGCCAAGGATATAAAAACTGGCCAGATTTTAGAGCTTCAGGGTACCTCCCACATACTTAAATTATTAGGCAGCTTGAACTGAGCCGACTAAAAGTCAAGTAGGTGGCGCAGTGGTGCAGTGGTTAACATTGTGGCCTCACAGCTAGAGGTTCTCTGGTTTGATTCTCAGCTGGGGTGCCTTCTGTGCAGAGTATGCATGTTCTCCCTGCGTTCGCATAGGTTTCCTCCGGGAACTCCAGTTTCCTCCCACAATCCTGTGTGTGTGTGTGTGTGTCACTCAGTTGATATTCTTCCAGGGCTATGGCCTCTGGTACAATTTTGAGGAGGCTTGCCTGGCAGCATTCTCAGAACCTCCTAGGAGGATGTGAATGAGATTTTATTTTCTGTTTTTGATGAAGATTCACTTTTTGGTTACTTTGCTGCAGAGGCAATCATAAATTGTCATGAAAGGGGTAAATTACAGCAGGGAATATTTAAAATTTTCTAGTCTCCTTTTTGCAATTTTCTAAGGTATTCTGTAACCCCTCATCCAATTTTGCCATAACAGTAAGGGTGTTCCAAAAACAAATTCAGGAACTCCCAAAACCGAACAGTCCAACTAATCAGTTTAGCTTTTAAAGAGACATTGCTCCCCCTCACACCCCAGCAATCTGTTTTGTCTTGCAGAAAGTCTTAATCTCCATTTTTCTTTTTGGCAACTGATAGTTTCAGACAAATGAGTTCTGAAGATTATTCATTTAAAGTTATAGATGTCAATGAGAGAATCTTCCTCCTTGCTAGGAGGTTATTCCTCACCCACCAGATCTGACTCTTTAATTTCCACCTGTTCTTAATTACATGCTGTTCCAGGGAGTGATTGGGCCATATTCCTCATTCCCAGGTTGGGAAAGGATTTTGTTCAAGGCTGTTTTAGTGCCTGAGAAAGACGATGCTTAGAGACCTGTTCTGGATCTTTCTTCTTAGGCTTGTTCGTTTGTGTCTTTCAGCTTTTCCCGGTTAGGGGTCGCCACAGCGGAACTCCGGTCCGCTAATGATTGGCAGTAGAGTTTTACGTGCTGGCTTGCCGGGCCTAACGCACAACCTTCTTAGGCTTGTTTGGCCTAACGCACAACCTTCTTAGGCTTGTTTGTGATAGTGCTTAATTTCAAATTTATGTCACTTCACAATTTGTTACCTTTTTCCTCATTCAAGTTTCCTGATAACTCTAAGTTTAAAAGATGTTCATCATCTTATTCCTTTTCATCCAAACTTCAGGCATTTCCTAGGGTTTGTGTGTCTGGATCAATTTGTGTGTTCTCTACTTTATCCTTTGTGCTAGCCACTGAACAAAGAGTGTTCACAAATTGTCTAGCTCCAATTATAGCTCATAGCAGCTTATAGGGTATCCATTTTCTTTTTTCCATATTTAGATGACTTGTTTGTTTGCAGAGTCTTTTTTCATAGTGTCAGGAATCTCTCACTAAGGTGAAAGATCTCTTAAACAAGCCAAGATTCCAAGAGAGCATTCAAAAGTCCTTTTTGAACCTTTGTACAGATTGTGCTCCTGGGGTGTTAGTTAGATACCTCAGTTCAAAGAGCTTTTCTTCTACAGGAAATAACACATCTATTTCTAAGGTTTTCCACTCAGACTTCAGTCACTGCTAGGGAATATCTCAGGAATTTGTGTATCTTGGCATCTATGATTCTCACAATAACCCTGGCAAGACTCTCCATGAGAAAGATACAGTGGTATCTGAATTTTCTTTGGTCCCAGCATCAACATCCCTCAGCTTTTCAAATCTCAGTGCTGGAGTTTGTTAATAGAAAAAAATACTTGGTGGAGACAGCAAATATCCCTAAATTTGGGTCTCACCTTATTCCTCCCTGTTTCCAAAGCAGTCAGTCATTTCAGACATCTTGGACTTTGCTTGGAGAGCAGTTTCAGGAGGGATAATACTGCAGGGTGTGTGGGATACCTAGGTCAGATGCAAGCACATAAATATAAAAGAGATGCTTGCCCTGATCAAGGGACTCAATTCTCTGAATCATGTTTGGTCCCCGGGACCTCTTCAAGTTCTTTCAGACAATACCACAGTTATGTGGTGCATCTTCAAGTGGGGGGAATCAGGTTGTACCACCCTGTGCAGACTATTCATGTTAGATTGGAATATAACTTCACAGCACATTCTCATTCTACAGGCATCCTTCATTCCATCAGAGCAACAATGTGTGATAAACAACCTGAACAGGATAAGGCAGACCCTCACGAGTGGAAACTAAATCACGGGATCTTCCAAGATTTGATCCACCTGTGGAGAGTTCTTCTGGTAAACCCATTTACTTCTCTAAATAATCATCTGGCAAGATTCTGCTCCAGGACTCCATAGTGAAAGGCCTGGAAGGCAAATTACTTTCTCTTTTTCTTTGACAGGTATGTTCCTATATACTTTTCTACCATTTTCACTGATAGTCAGGGTACTTCTGAAGATTCAGAAGGAATCCTCCAAGATCACTATGGTCTTTCTGGTGCAGGTAACAATGGTTCTCCCTTCTTTTGGTAATGGCCAGGAGCAATTACCAAGAACTTCATCACATAATGGATGTACTCACACAAGATCAGGGCCCAACCACAATCAATTTCAACTGACTGCCTGGATGATAGGGGCTTATTTTCCTTTAAGCATCAGTTTACTGAAGATGTGAAGCAGGTACTAATGGAGGCAAGAAAGCCTGCTACTAGAAAATCACATATTAGCAAATGGAAAAGGTTTTCTAGTTGGTTTTACAAAATTTGTGTTTCCTATGACCTTTCTTAGTCCTCCATCAATGTTCTTTTACTGGTGATTTTAGCATGTCTGCCCATGGATCCTCCTCTTTCAAGGCTTTCTCATGTCAAATTTTTTGAAAGGGGTTTTACTTGACAGGCCTCCAAGAATACCAGTGGCCCCTTCTTGGGATCTTAATTTTGAGTTAGAGAAGCTAACATTTGATCCATTTGAACCAGCTAATCTGGCTGACTTGAATTTCTTTACATGGAAAACAGTTTTATTGATTGCTCTGACCTCTGCAAGATGGGTATCTGAGTTGCAAGCTGTTATGGTGAGTCAACCCTACCTCATTTTCCAAAAAGTCAAAGTTTTTTGAGAACTAATCTGTCCTTTATGCTAAAGTGGTATCTGAGTTTACTTTAAGCTGAACTATCCTATCCCCCATTTTGTTTACTGATCTTAACAATGAAGGAGAAAGGATACTCCATACCTTGGATGTCCACAGACAACTGAGATACTACCTTGACAGAACTAAATCATTCAGCTCTTCAGATTTGCTGTTCTTTTCTTGTGAAAGTAAGAGAAAGGGACAACCTGTGTGAATATGGACTATTTCCAAATGGCTGTCTAATGCTATTACCTTTTTTTATACTCACCACAACAAAATTTTGCCAAGCAGGGTTAAGGTCTACTTTACTAGGACCTTGGCTTCATCTTTGGCTTTTTGGAAAGAGTTAGATACTAAATGTATTCTAGAAGCTGAAACTTGGTCCTCTGCACATACTTTTACAAAGCACTCCAAGCTTGATTCCTTCTCAAGGTCTAGAGGCTTTAAATCGATCGTTCTCCAGGGGCTCCTGGACTCTTCTCCTTTCATCCCTTAGATGTACTAAAGTAGGGTATTCTACGCAAATAGCTAAGGCTACTGCAACGGTGATCACTATGATAGACATAGTACAGTTGTGTAACTAAACTTACCATAACAGATGTTTGAATGATTACTGCTGCAGTAGCCACTCCTTCCCTCCATCCACCTTATTTTTTGGTGTGCTGTTATTGCCAGAGTGTTGTTGCTTATTTGTTGTTCTTTCAAGTATTGTCCTTTCAGGGCTCAGCTTCCCTCTCTCTTTTGGCAGTAAAGCTCTGAAAGGCTTGGCACCCAAACTTGTCTTCTAGTCAGCTCAACTCGTGCTGCCTGACAGTTTGGGCATCTGGAAGGTGCCCTGAAGCTTTGGAAGCTGGCCAGCTTTTATATCCTTAGCAGGATGTAACCCATATAGCTAAGGCTACTGCAGCAGTGATCATTCAAACATGTACTGTTATGCTAAGTTTACTTACACACTGTACTTTCTATGTTTCTCTTTTTCAGAAGGCAAAGACATCTACTTATCTTGGTTGACTTCATTACTAATATTTTGGAATCACATTATCATGAGGTCATTGTTTGATGGTTTTAGTTTTCTCCCAAATCATTTTTTAACCTGTCATTCCTAATTGCATCTCTGAAAACTGCTCCATCTAAATTATCTCTGAAAACTGATCCATCTAAATTTGTTACAACAAATAGGCCTTGGAGGCTACAGGTGCCCAAATTCATATGCCTTGGGTCCGTGTCTTCTAGAGGTGATCAACTACTATAAGCTGACATGGAAAAAATAAACCAGGATCTAGAATTCAGCAGCTACAAGCGTTATACAGTTTTAGTCATTTTTTTTACTAGATACCCTTCAACATCCAACCATGCAGTTGCTAGAGGGCATATGCCATGATACAAAAATGAATAAAAGCAAGACAATCACTTTAAAATTCAGTCCAAAATGTCTTTATTCAGCTTTGAAGAAACTGTGTAAACAAACTGCATCCAGTTTCTTCCTAAAGCTTCATAAAGAAGCTGATATTGAATGAGCTGACTTAGTTAAATACCACATTTAAGAATCATGCGGGTGAATACATTCCAAGTTTAAAAGGGCTTTTTAGTTCATAAACAAAACAACCTGTAAATTCTGGATTTTTTTTCTGATACTAGCTGTAGGAACAGTCAGGACTAATGCTCTGGTACTAGAATTGCTTGGCACACAAAACATTCCCAGATACAAGTCTTGTCCCTTACTCCGATAATGCACTGCAGATTTGTAACTATCCAGTTCCATTCCCTGGCAAAAGAGTTCTGACATACACTCAATGTCCCTAGGTTTTCCATTCATTTGAAGCTTTAGACTGTCTTCATCTCTACATCAGTTTTCCAGTCTGGAGATTTTTTTTTTAAACTTAAAATCTTAATTTTCTTTTCTTATATTTCATTGCCATCTCATGCCAGCCTTCAAAGTTTTTGTTTGTCATAGTTTCTATCACAAAATGATGGCCTTGTGCCAAGCAGATTCCTACTATAAGCAAATAGCTTAAGTGTTATAGCTTAAATGTTAACTTCTTTGAGTCCATCTCATGACACCCAAAGGTGCACTATTTGTGTGAGATGTAAGGACACTAAAAGATGATGCTAAAGGAAGGCTTAACAAAATTTCCTTATATTGGAGAAGCTCCACTAATTAAAAAAGAAACCTAAGTGAAATACAATAGGGAGAAAGAAAAACACTGCATGAAGTGATAGAGACATGCTTTTCTTCTCCTACTCTGATATGTTTGAGACGTTACAAAAATTAAGACCAAAAGTTGGATTCCAGGACAAAACTCTCTTCTTTAAATATTATCATACATCAGATGGAGGCTGAGGAGGGTACACCCACTAGAACTGAACCATTTTTTTGCCAGGATCTTTTCCTTCTCCAAGGGTACTGCTGATGCATGTCTCTAACTTGTCTTCCATTCACAAGTCTCAAGAAGATCGCTATGACAAGTTAGCAACTGCCATTAAAAAGCTGGAAGCCTTGGCTGGTTGGAGCATCAGACCCTGGCAAGACTGACATTATTCTTAACTGATGTCATTATACAGGCATATGTATGCCCCTTTAGATGTTAGTTTTACTGATGTTGATAGAGATTTCCCAGTCTTAAGCACAGATGCAAGAGGCAACTCTCCTCACTTATTATTATGGAGGCACTAACCTATTGTACTTGTACCCTGCTTTGCAGTCTTACAGTATTTAACCTCATCATTGCTCCTTTTGGGAATGCTTCTGCTTGTCTGCCTTAGCCATCTCTTCCCCATCCCCTGAGATTCATCCATTAGTCTGTCCTCCCACTTCTACCCCAATGGTCCAACCTAGCCTATCCAAAAGGCTTACAGAGTGTCCCACTTCAGATTCTCCAGGAATAAAGATGTTTGCAAAGAGTCTTCAGTATACACCGTCCCTTTGCTGTGGCAGAGTTTGAGAAAAATGTTAATTGAATCAGTCCTATGAGGTTACTCCTGTCAAAAGCACCTTTCAGGATATTATCATTCTGGTATGGGTACAACCCAGCACTCGTACTAAGGAAAGCATACTGTTTATTCTTTCCTCTAGGAACATTTCAGTGTGAACAGAACCTCTGAAGTCTGATGCCCCTGTCTCTGCAGTGGCCTTAAATAGCAGCTCTGTGCCTCATTCTTCCAACATCTGTACTCTGACCCTAGAATCATGGACTTTGGACAGAGTTTGAAGCTGAGTGAGTGAATTTATCATCCACCTTATGCAAGAGGATGTTAAACTGCTTAACACTGATACTGTACTTTCATCATGAGCTAAAAAAACAGCAATCTATGGAAATAATTAATGAAGAACACAAACAGGTGCAAACAGGTGCACAAAGCTTAGGTTTTCATGGCCTCAGCCATATGGGAACTGATGGTTTACATCACTTATGACTTGGTAGGGGAGTTGACCAGGACAGTAGGATCTGGCATTGCCATACTGCTGTTAGCTCTTTAACTGAGGACATTAAAGCATCCTTTATGTATTTCCCTTTAGGGTGATACTGATCTTTGGCAAAGAAACTGATGAGCCACTAAAGTTTAGGAAGGAAAAGGTGCAAACCCTTTCTATTACAGGAATGAGATTTCACCCACAAAAAACATTTTATTTATTTATTTTTTGGTCAGACTTATTGTAGTCAGCACAAGCCATCATTCTGTCAAGTCCTACCACTCCACCAACAGGAACATCAGTGGAGTCAGCAGAATTTTTCAGGCACTTCCCAATAATGACATTGGTCTAGACATCAAAGTCCTTGGTGTTTTTGGAAGGCTGCAAGTAGCCTCAGGGCTGTCAACAGCAGTCATAACTCCCAACCTTACCTCCTTCAGATGGGGAACAAAAACTGAAAACTGAAGAAATGTAGAAACCACCACGATGATGAAAAATTTAAAAGAAATTTATATTGCATCAAAAAAGAACAGCTTTTTAATGCTAATAATATAAATTGCCTCAGGTTACAAACAACAAAAAGCAAATAGCACCCTTTATACCAAATGCATTACCTTACAATTACACAATCAGGACATTCATTAATTAATTAATTAGTGTCAGTGTGTGTAAGATAAAAAAAACAGTTAATCACACAAACAACAAACAAACAGGCATATTTAGACATAAGCAACCTTAACATCAATCAAAAAAAAAAAAAAATTGAAGATGTGAAATATGATGATAAATTGATAATCATATGGCAAAATAAAAAGGAAAAAAAAAAAAAAATAAAATATAAAAAAAAAAAAATAAAAGATATTTGGTAAAAGATACTCTCAGTGTGTTTCAATGTGTTGGACAGATGGGGATGATCAGGAGAAGATAGTCCCTCCAAGTCTGGTGCAGTTTTATCTAAAAAAGAACATGGGTAAGAAAGGCATAGTTAAAGGTTGACATATAAAGTACCCTTCCCTTTGATTAAAAGTGATGGTTAAAAAGGAGATGCAGAAGTTTGTTTCCTAGAACAGCAATGACTTCCACATTATTTCAGATTTTTTTTAGTTTCCAAAAACAACAGTGAACATTTGGACAATTTTGGACTTAAATGGCTTTAACATGTTTATCCGAAAGAAGGCCTTCCACATGGTCTTCCTTCAGTATCTTGTCCCTCAATCTCTTTTCTCTCTACTCTGTAGAAGATACTGTATGCACTCTTTGGCTCTTTGAAAGATAAACATAAAAATCAGGAAGCAGTCAAGAAGATTCCTCCACTTTTGTATAGAGACTATTCCTTACCATTTCATAATTCTTGCCTTTTGGACTTAATGTACCCTCAGAGATTTTACAAAGCACATGACTACACAATCTACCATCCTTAAACTGCAATGGACAAAACTGTTTTCCTGTTTGGATTACTGACTCCTATTGGATGTCAGCTAAATTTTTTTACATACTTAGGCGCTGTGCTCCAGACCTTTCACTGTCTAGGTATTACTATCAACTGAGTATGAACTGAGTAAAGCTCTGACTGACATAAACCCAGCTCTCAACTATAGCATGTTCCTCACTCAATACTAAGACACATCAGGCAGTCTTTTATCTCGTCAAAGAATTTCAGACATCCTATTCACAGGACCCCCAGCCTTTGTCTCAGCATTCTAGACTTTTAATGTTACTGTATGTGAACTCTCATATGAGGGTATTTCAAAAGCCTTTGGACTCAGATCCCCTAGATGCTCCAATCAAAATGTTAGCATCATTAAAAAAAATGCTTTATTGGATGAATTCAACCAGTGTCTTATTTGGCAAACCTTTAGTGGCTAGAAGCCCAACACTATGCTCACTGTGGCTATCTCTTTTAGTAGTGTGGATAACACTGCTATGGCTGCATGGCACAATGTGTTTTTTTGTTTAAGGAGGAATAAAAAGTTCACATCAATGTTTTGGAGATGAGGGCAGTTCTGTCTCACTCCATGGTCTACAGTAATGATTTTCATGAGGTCCCATTTCCGTTTAATTGAACAATAGGGCTGTGGTATGATACATGATCAAATAAGGAGGGATTCATTAATGTTCCCTGTGCATGTGGGAAACATGGAGTGTTCCTTCAAGATACATACATATTTTGCAGCAGACTACTTGCTGATAGACCAACAGTATAGTGAATGCCCAGCGACTGATTTTTCTTTCCTCCAAATACCAAGAGTTAAGATGTTCAGCTCCATAATTCCTCTTCCCAGTGAAAACAGCAAGGATGCATTTAATTGCACTGTGTTTTTCCACTTCTACTGATAGCAACATTTGTTCTCATGGCCAATGAATCAAGGTAACTGTAATCCCAACTGTACATTACTCACCAATACTGCTTGGTTTCATATACTTCAGAGACTTCTCCAAGTTATTCCACAATCCCACCTTGTCTCCATAAATGCTTTTTGAATCTCCTCTCCAGTGGAGATCATCTAGGACTCCAGTCTTTTAATCTGTTTGGTTACTTATGTTGCACTAGGTGCCAGGTCTGGGTAATTTTCAGCAAGTATAGTATCTATAATTATGTCTGCCCAAAAGCATTCTGCAACAGAAGAATTACAGGGACAAGTAAAAGTGATTTCCATTTTGGGCATCAGCCAGAAGCACAAATCCAATTTACTTGCCTATCTGTCTTGGCCTTTTATACCTTTCACAGTCTTTAAGTTCTAGCCTTAACTATTCCTCAGTCAATGTCCCCTCAGTGACTAAACATAGCTTCCATATTGACCAGGATTCTAAGCTATTAGCAAGGGAAGTACAGTCTTTCTCAGTATTACTTTAAGTTCTGGTCAGAGGTCTTATTCTGACTTAGGACATTTATATTATGCTTAAGAAATACTCACTCTTCCTACCTTTGAGACTGCTGTCACATCAAATTTATTTTTTTACTGTAAAAAAAAAAAACTTATTTCTGGTGGTAGTTATTTTGGCCAGGAGAATTTTCTAACTGCAGATGTTATCGATGTATGCTCCCTATTTTTCTTTCATAAGAAAATTGTTTCTTGCACTCCAATCCATCTTTCATACCTAAGGTAATAGTTAAGACTCACTGAAGCAGTACATGCACCAGTTTTCTTCTCACAATCGTATAATAATAGGCAGTATCTTATTCACTGCATAGAAGCAGGCTGATGGTTCAAGGACTTTGCAAAAAGGATTAAAACCATTAGAAACTATAAAATGGAAATCAAAATATAAACCAACTGTACTCCCAACACAGAGTAAACAACCCAAGAAAAAATATGTACTGCAGAGGCTCCAAATCACAGCTCCAGCAGAAAAACAATTCCAGAGAAGCACTCAGAAGCTGAAAGAAACGTTTGATTTTAGCTCTTTTGTTTTAATAAGTACAAAACTTCTTCAGATAAAATAGAGAAAAATCCAAGCCAGTTAAAAAGGAAGCTTATATAACAGGGACACGTATATAACATTTTGAGATACATGAGAACCAAACTCTCTTTCACTCATAGAAATTTAAAGCTAAACACCCCTATTAAAAGTCTTCACTTAATCTCTTAAATAACATAATGCCCCATGGTTGTTATTGTTGTACAACAAGAAATTTAAACAAAGCCATTTAGAAGACTGAATATAAAAATGGACTACTGAAAGGGAACCAACATTTTAAATTTTATCTTTTTAAATTTTAATAAACAACAAATGGAGGTGTGGCCATTAAACCCGGGCCAACTGTTGGCATGCAAATAAAGTTGCCAAAATAGCTCATGTTTTTCTAAGTACAGCTGACACAGACCTCTGCGGTCACCTTGTGGTACTTTCTCAATGATCACAACTTTAAAAGAATGACCTGGAACATCTCCGGCATGTTTTGCTAATGCATTTGTTGCCTTATTGATTTTAGTGTCATTTATGTGTTCGTACACAAGGTCCTTTAACTTACATTTGGTTTTACTGATGTAAAATGCTAAACAATTTTAGCATAAGCTATGCCACTAGTAAGACAATTAAATGAACCTTTTAATTTAAAAGTGTGATTGCCTATCTTGAATTCTTCACATGCCATAATAAATTTATAGTAGAACAGAAGCCACATTTTGCCATTTTACAGTTCTTTTTGGGAAAAGAATTCCCAATATCAACATGTTCCACTAGTGTCTTTAAATTATGACCCTGCTTATATACTATGTGGGGATTATCACCCAACTTGTTCAAAATATTTGTGTCCTCCTTCAACAGGGTCCAGTTCTTCTCCAAAATTCTCCTTATGTCTCTGCTGTCCACACTAAATGGAGTAATAAAAGCTCCGTTATAGTTGAAGTTCCCATGATGAATGGCAATGCTCCCCCCCTACCTCTGATGTGGGGGAGAGGGTAAAAAGTGGTTCCACTGTGAAATGTGGGGAAGCTATATGCGTTGTACTAAACTGATCCTGAAGAATGGGACAAAATAATTCCTCTCACGTTTATTGATGACTTCATACATCAACTCATTGACCAGACTAGCCAGGTAATCTCTGGCCAGGAATATAGACTTGATGTGTTCACACTCATCCAGGAAATCTTTGATTTGTTACACCATGCATGCAGCTGTCACAAACTGGCCCTTGACCACTGTACATTTATGGTGGAAGGGGTGGGAGCTGGAATAGTGCAAATAAGTGTTCAAAAAAGTTTGTTTACGATGAATTTTGGATATAAATTTTTTTTGTTGGACTTCCTTAGTCAAAGAGATGTCCAAATAAGCAATAGTGGAAATGTTGGTTTCAAAGGTAAATTTGAGAAGGTTGGTTGTTTGGTTGAGGTACTCGAAAAATTTTGATAATTCGTTTAAGTCTCCTTCCCAATAATCCAAAAAGTGCATGTACATTTTACAAAAATGTATGTATTCTGACCTGAAAAGATGATTTTCTTCCCATTTCAACATAACAATGTTTGCTACAAGCCTACCATATGCAGCTCCCATAGCAACTCCTGTGGATTGCAAAAAAAAACTCATGGTCGAAAATGAAATAATTATTTTTAAGACAATCTCTAATAATGTTTCTCTTGTGGGTTGTCCTTATCATGCAAGTATTCAATAAACCACTATAAACCTACTTCAAGGGGTATTATAAAGATCCTTCACATTCATTGTTACAAAAATTAAGTCATTATACTCCAGAAAGTTAATTTTACTAAGGAAATCCCATGAGTCTTTACAAATGTGATCTTCTTGTGTGATTAAATACTTAACTTTTTCGTCCAGGCATTTTGTGCAAGGGTGTGTAATCAACAACCCTCTGCTGTCAACAATGGGTTGTATGGGGACGAGGGGTTGGATCCATTTGTGAATCTTTGGAACCCCAAAAATCACACGTATAATGGGGGTCTGTGTATTCAAGAAATATATTCCTGTATATCAATCTGCTAGTCAATAAATAAATCCTTGAGTGTACCCCTGACATTTTTGTATGCAGTATTCAGTTCATTTAAGGATACCTTGGTATAAAAATCAACTGACAACAGATTATGCATTCTAATATTAATAATCTGCCTTGTCCATAATGACTAATCCTCCTTCTTTATCTGGTTTCATCAGTCTCAGAGAATGATTGTTCAGTTCTTTAAGCAAAACCTTTTCACTAGTAAGAATATTGTTCACATTGTTATTCCTTCTTGTTTTACTGAGGATGTCTTGAACGTCAATTTATCACATCTTTTCAAAAAGGCATACAGTCGGGTGGAATGGAGGGTTAAAAGTACTGGACATCCTTAAATGATCCGAAAAGTCATTGGAAGTGTTGAATAATATATTGAAATTAAATTTTATTATATATTGTTTGAAGTCCATAACTAAATCTGAGCAAATTATCTCATTCACATGGTACAAAAATCATACTTCATTCAAAAAGATCAGCACAGTCCCCTCTAACATCATGGGAATAGTAACTGAACACTTTAAAGTCCCCTTTTGGGTTAAACATTATTTTACATTCATTAATTGGTGTGGTAGAAGAAAAAGGAATTGTACTTATTTCCGATGGTTGTTCTTGTGGTTCGAGTTGCGCCAATATGTTTGTTTCTTTGTGGATGGTGTCTGTTGCACCTGTTGGCTGCATTGAAAGTGATTTTGACCCACCTTGATTCTCACTGAATGACAAGGCAAAGGGGAGTTTAAAGGCTTATTGTCATGGGATGTATGGTTATCTCTGGAGTCAGTATTCTACCCAACTCAAATCTATACTGTTCAAATGTTGAGTAGTGAGTGATGAGATTGTCCAAAGTATTTATTTCTCCTGTAAGTTTATCTATTAACTTCTTGTTGTGGTTAATAAATAACTTCATATAGTGACATCCATGCTGGTCAAAGAGTTTCAAGAGGTCATGATGTAACGGAGAATCTTCCACCAATCCTGTGGGGTAGCACCAAATTCTTAGACCTTTAGGAACCCTACGTTCTTTGACACATTCCAAAAGAAAGGCATTTTCCAGTTGCAGTTTCGTCACTCTTGTAATTTGTAATCAAATTGATTGGGTCTCTGTTTAATGGTTTTATTGTGAAAAGGTGGAGACTAGAAAAATATTATTTCCCCTTAAAGCCAGTCTTTTAGGGAAAGAATCTCTGTGTGTAAACCAACTGTAATTGAAGTATTGGATATTGTAAAGGAGATACATGAACTGGAAATGGGATTTTCAGAAAAGGAACAAATTACATTGAAATCAGTGGAATTTGTGAGAACGATACATTTAAAATAATGTTCAGGAAGAGATTAGAGGTTTAAGGGAAAGTAGGAACTGAGCAATTTATGTAATGTTTGAGTGAATGATAATTGTTAAAAAGAAAATATATACGTATACTGTATGAAAATAATGAAAAATGTCTCTGTTTTTTTTCTTTTCTATTAATATTTGTGTATCTATGGCATTGTTTAAATTGTGATTTAATAATTAAAAAAAAAAAACTCTGTAATGGATAATTGGTTGTTTCCTTTACAAAGGGACATTAATCCAGAAAGCTTAATGTTGTTGTCTTTCGGCTTTTCCCGGTTAGGGGTCGCCACAGAAGAATTCCGGTCCGCTAATAATTGGCAGTAGATTTTCATGGTGCCAAGTTGCCAGCGTGATGCCCAACCTTCAACGAAGGCACACCCATTCACGCATGTCTTTCAGAACGCCACTCGACCCGCGGGGAGGACAAACTCCACACAGAAGGCACTCCCCACACTCCAGCCAAGAATCGAAGGGGAGAACTTCTTGCTGTGAGGCAACAATGCTACCGCTGCACCACTGTGGTATAATCCAGAAAGCTTAATAACTGATGTCGATCCAAATTAGTTTCTGGTTATACCTTTTGTTTTAATTATTACATAGATGGTTATCCCTGATCATATTTGTCAAACACTACAAAATTAAATAAAGATGAATTTTAGGTATAGTGCTTCCTTTTTAGCTATGATCATCAAGAGGATACTCCCACTGGGCAACCACCAAGGAGCATTGAGTTAGGGACTCTTTACTATCTATTCCTGCATCAAGAACTCTTTTTGATATCACATAAAAAAATTAAGGATGCTCATCATGATGCTAGATCAGTGGCAAAAGCCCCATTTTTTTGACAAAGGCTGCTTTTCATCCCCTACCAATGTACTTGTTGCTTAAAAATATTGTCACAATAAGTGCAAAGTGTTTATTAGAACTTCTAAGTATAACTGCCTCCAAGGTATTCAAGTAACTCCTATTTTCAACAATGAACAGTTCTGGAATCAACCAAACACACTGCTAAAAGGAGAATCTGGTAAGAATGTAAGGCCCACCTGCATTCTTACCACTGCTGACTCAGTCACCTATTTTGAGACCCCAGTGAGCACTCCTATACTCCTCCAGACCTTCCTGCTGAACTTTGCAGTAGACTGCACAATAACTTCCTCTTACATCCGTCTTCCTGTGGTACAGTCCTGAAGCAGTTACTGTCCATGAAGGGACATAAAACAGCTGGGGCAGATAATCTCCATCCAAGATTCCCAAAGATGGCTGTCCAACAAGCTACAGCCCTGGTGTGGCTACCCTAAGATGACCCTTAACTGAAGGTACCATCCCACAGCTGTAGAAAAGTGCTTCTATCATTCCTTTTCCTAAAGAAAAAAGAAAGTATCTAGTCATTGACTACCAACCCATCTCTGTATTCAGCCCTCTTAAAAACGTGCTTGAAAAATGTATGTATCTGCAATTTACATTTGACTTCTCCAGAAATAATCTAATAACTGAATCAAAACATGGATGAGGGACAAAACGTGTAGCAGTGACTGCAGCAATCTATCTATTTCACCAAGTTATGGCTGCCGAGAAGAAAATCTAGTATAAAGGCTTTCTAATCCAGTACTTCAGCAAGGTGTTCGATACTATGACTCTCACCTTGCTCCTTGATCGACTAACCCAGTTTTGATTAACAACTAGTTCATATTGTTAGTTAATTCAACAACTAACTAACTGAAAGCTACTGTGAAATTCAGTGACCAGCTTTCCTGTGGGAGGGTGGTAACTCCTGGTATACTGCAAGGTTCTATACTTAGCCCCTTTTTGCTTTGCTTCTTCATAAATAAGTTATGGTGACATTGCCATAGACTTTCCATTGGTCAATGGGTGTAACTGATATTGCTCTGGCATTCTTTAGCACTTCCCTCACTACAGTAGCAGCTGCATTATTTTACTGTACATATTTATTTGCACTTTGACTCTGTTAGTCCAAATGGGCTTGCATTTCATACATCCAGCTGTATTCTTAGCATCAATCAATTTGTTTTGGGTGTTAACAAGTGTCTGAAGAAAAGACAGTACTAGGAAATTTGATATTTGAAAAATATAAAGGTATGTGGATGGGTGGGGGGTAAGAAATGGAAAAGAGAAACAAAAGGTTTGGAAGAGAAGGAATATAAAAGTAAAATAAAGATGTGGAAAATTGATTTACATGAAGTAGAAATGGAAATGAAAGAATGGCATAAAAATAATGAAAGTGAAATGTTATATTGTTCCTTAGGTAAATTGTGGGGTGAATACAAAAAAGCAATAAGGAAAAGGGAGAACATTTTTGAATCTTTTTTGAAGCCAGTAATTTTCTGTGGTATTTACTTATGGACAGTTAACTGGAGCTGCTCAAAACTGGTAAATTATCCAGAGATCTGGAGTGCATCTGAACTGAAATCCAAAGCATCTACTGTAAACAAGTGAAAAATAAGTATATTTAAAGCCTGTATTGCATCTTGTTAACTGTATTTATTTGAATTGCTACATCTTTTTTGCTGATTATGTCTGCATTTTGTTTCTGCACTTTGAAATTTTGTACTACTAACTTATATAACATAAGATCGATTCAGACTTGCTAAATCTAGGCTTTTTGGTATCACTGTGCTCTAAACCAGCCATCTTACATTAAGAGAGTCTCCTGCATCATTGTGGTAGATGTGTGTAGCTCAGGTTCCATCTGAGTTGGGGATTGCTGACGAAAGACTCAGTTTGGGGTTTTCCCATTGGTAGTTTGTCTTAAAACTGTTGAATTTTGCCTGAGTTTAAGCCTTGTGTTTGTGCATAGCTGCGTACCACGGAACAGGGGTTAGCACTGCCCTATATAGATGCAAATGCCTGGAAACTTACATTTTCCCTAGACATCTGTCATCAGAACCCTTCTGATTCTCCTGTCGCTCTGCAGGCAACTTAACTGCACACTGAGCAGCATTGCCACAGCTCTTCACCCTAAACCATCAACAGAACAATCCCCTCTGTTATTCCTACATGATAAACTGATTAAACTTACCCACTCCCCACTAATACTGTGGTATAAACCTGCCATTATGGATAGTCACCTTCCCACCATTTCTACGGCCAGCCTGATTCACTTAGGCATCCTGAGGCAATGTACTAATTGCCATGTATACTGATAACTACTTAGACTTGAAACAAACAAATTCCTTATGTGAGATATGATACTATCAAGTTGGAAACAATCCTCTCACATAACAAAAAACAAGACATCAAACAGGTTGTTACCTCACACACCTCACCTCTCACACAAGTTCAGGACACAACATATAAATCCACATATGCAGAGGTACTCACTAGAAGTGTACCAAAATATTAGAGACCTTCCAAGTGCAAATTATCTGCACACACCTCAACATGTACAGAAACCACTGCACATAGTAGCACACATATCAGTGTCTCAACAAATAAGTCCCTAAGGCAAAACACTTTAAAACCTAATGCCTTGGTCATAGGAGACTTAGTTGCTAGACAAACAGATGTCCCCCTCACCAGGCTGGACAAGGAGAAGGTCACGGTCAGCTGCATATTGGGTGCCAGGATCAGTCAAATCATGCATGCACTCAGGTCACTCAACAGCAAGTACCATTATCACTTTGTCATAGTCCATGTTGGGGTGAATGACTTGAGATGTACCTTCTTGGACTATATGAAGAGAGACATGACTGAACTCTAAAATTATGTGCCCCAGGTGGGTATGGCCCTAACCCTAAGCAGCATTATACCTTCACTCAGGATGATGCCACAGTATAAACAAAAAATGATTGACTTCAACAACTGGCTTAGCTTCTGGTGTCAGTCCAGGGGGATCCAGTATTTGTCATCCTGAGAAGAAATGGTCAACAGGCCACACTGCTTTGCCAGAGATGGTCTGCACCTGTCTCCCCTAGGCTTTTAGATACTGGCTAAGGTGTTGGCTTTTAGATACTGGATAAGGTGTTTTGTTAGGCAATGTCAAAATGACAAAATGTCTGATATATTAAAATCCACTTGAGAAAAACTCAAGGTTCTGCTGCTTAATGCTAGGCATGTAAACATGAAACTGCATTCCCTGGAAGCACTCCTCACCTTGGAAGATACTTATGTCTGTGCAGTCACTGAAACATGGTTCAAGGCAACCAAGAGCACCCTAACTTGGGAAGACTACAATGCATTCCACACATTCAAACCTCAGAATGAGCATGAAAGAACCAAAGGTGGAGGTGTATCCATCTTCATTAAAGCCAAGTACACCTCAATTTGATCAAACAGTACAACTCTCTCAAACTACTTAATGCCCAATTAACTACAGGCAAAACAGCCTACCACATCATTGCTAGCTGTAGGTCCCCCTCCATGAACCAAGAAAACACAATGCCTACCTGGACTTACTTGAGTCACTCGCCATACAGCCTAACAGCTTAGTCATGGGAGATTTCAATTATTCCTCCATCGACTTGGTAACATACAAAAGCTGAAACATGCTCACCCAAAGGTTCCTGGGCTTTGTCAATGCAAATGCTCTGGAACAGGCAGTCTGAACCCCCCCATAAGAGGCTCTAATGTCCTTGACATACTACTCACCAACATGGGTGACCACTGCACTGCCCCCTGTGTAATGCCCTCCCTGGTAAGGTCAAATCATAAATCAGTCTCATTTGAATCAACTATTTGACCCCACACCCCCAAAGAAGCAAAAAAAAAAAAAACTAAGGAACTTTTTCAAAGCAAACTACAACCCACTAAGTGATGGTATAAAAAGTTTTATACTCCCTGCAATCACAGACAATAATGACTCCTATGCAGTGATGTACACAAATGCCCTGTATAATCATCTTAGCAACTGTATAGACTCGGTTGTACCTGACTGGATTAAAACCAGGTCCTCCAGAAAAAACAAGCCACCTTGATGGACATCTAGTATAAACAGATTGTATAACAAAAGGAAAAAACTGATGTCCAAGAACAAGAGGCAACTGCCTCTGCTGAGGAAGAATTCCCTCCACAGACTGAACAAGCAAATCAAAGTATTGTAAAGTCCTCTAAATGTAATTATGAAGCTAAAATAGCATCCCTAGCCAAGGACAATCATAAGGCATTCCTTATGTATGAAATCTAAAAGGAAGTGCCCAGCATTGAGCCAGACTGGTAGTAGATGGTACCACTCACACTATACCAGAGGAAATAGCCAACCTGCTGGCTGACAGATTTGATGCAAGCCTCACCCCCCCATCTCCACCAGCCATACCCCAAAGCATACCTGACACTAGTTCTCTACCTAGTATCTCTAGAGATCAGGTCATATCTGCGCCATCCAAGGCCAAAAACACAGCCTCATTGGGACCAGATAACATCCCAGTTTGCTTACTAAATAATCTGAAACAGGACCCAGCTGACCCACTTACCATTCTCTTTAACAGTAGCGTGAGAACTGGCTTTGTACCAGCAGAATGGAGAACAGCAACATAAATTTCCTTGCATAAAGGGGGGCCATCAACCAACCCTGGGAACTTTAGATCCATAAGTCTAACCAGCCTCATCTGCAGGGCCATGGAAAGGATCATCATGGACCTTATCAACAAGGACATAGGCAACCTTCAAACTCTAGACCCAACCCAGTTTGACTTTGTTAAGGGTAGATTGTGCTTAATGAAACTGGTAGACTTCTTTGAGAAAGTCAACAAAGCCCTGGATGAAGGTAAGACAGTGCATACCAAATATCTGGACCTAGCCAAAGCCTTTGACACAATCCTCCACTTGGGTATCATTAAAAAACTCTCCCAGTTAGGTGTTAACCCTTACATCACTAGATGGGTAGCTAATTGGCTCACCAACAGAACACATACTGTCAAAGTTGGTGACTGCACCTCTACCAGTAGACATGTCACCAGTGGCATAGAGCAAGGATCTGTACTCAGTTCTTTACTATTTGGAATCTATTTCTCAGACATCCAGGCTAAAGTAAATGGCCTTTGGCTTACTAAGTTCACTGATGATTGTAAACTAGGTGCAATCACTGAGTCTCCCAACAATGTTAACATATTACAGGAGGGCTAACACAAACAAATGACTGGTGCCAAAGTCACGGTCTAAAACTAAATGCAAAAAAGTGCACTATTACCCCATTTGGGAAAGTGGAATTCTCCACAATTACAATATTGACAGCAACCCTCTAAGTTCAAACCCAGTGGTACGAGATCTGGAAACAGAAGTAGAGAGCCACCTGAACTTTGACCATCAGGTTTCCACGGTGGTAAGGAAAGCCTTCTACATTATACTTACTTGCCATTTACTGAAATTTACCACAAAAGACAAATTCACTGGCTCTCTTTTCTGAGTTCCTATTTCATACTAGAAGAGCTGAAATGAAGATGTTACTCAGTGTGTAGCCATCTTAAAAGTCCTACCATCTCAGTGCACCCCTTAACTTCTCAGCCCAGGAAATTTTGACAAATTCAACAATAATGGGGTATAGAGACCCAAAAATAGGGACAGATTTTTAAACATTGCCCTTATAAACCTAAACAGTTACTAGAGTAACAGGATTTGTGTTAGCATACATTTTTTTGAAAATAAATGAAGTCTGAAACCAAATGTATGCCTTTATCTAGTGACTTCAGTCCTCAGTGATTTGCCAGAAAACTACAAAGTTTATGATGAATAGACCAAAAATATGAGGCAAAAACCTGGACATTCTGCAAAAATCTGGACGGTTGAGGCATATGCATTTCTTCTTAGATGTTTCTGGTTCAATTTTCCTGTTCAAGTGGTACAGTACTGCCACAGAAACCATTTCTAATAAGTATTTAAAATATTTTTAATTTGTTTATTTATTTTTAGATGTTTATTAAATAATGTTTTACCTTTTTTAATTATTTTTATATGTTCCTAACTCTATTTTGGAGATACATGTATGAGTGAAATTTCTCACCAGCTCACCAAAGGCATGCATTTACTCAGAGGTTTTCTTTCGGTGTCATTTGGAAAGTCAAGCCTGTAGACCTCAACCATTCATTGAGTCAGCTTAACAGGTTTGTCAAAAACCTCTCAGTAAATGCTTAGTGCAAGTTTATGCAATCTTCGGAAAGGGATGTGGTTTTTCCCTGAGGGTTTGAGACCATGTAGTTAGTATGCATAAGTAAGGGGGGTTGGCAATCCCACTCACCCCCCCACACCATGGAAATGCAAGGCATGCTTCCTCCCACCAAATTAATATTTCTGTTGTTTTATTTTTCACAGGTTTTCTTACTGATGTCTGCTAAAAGAACAGGTGAGACTTGCATACTTGACTTTGTAAATACATTAATACATTTTTTTTTCATGTTTGTCTCATTTAGTCATTAAAAAAGAAAAAAATCAACTCTCAGTTATGTTGAGCTATTAACATCTCTCCTTTTCTTTTCAGAAGGACAAAAACTGCCATACGCAAAGGTATCCTACTAACTCAGCTAGAATATGATCTCCCTTTTATTGTTTCAGCCCCAAGGCAAAATAAAGCAACCATTCATGCCATCTCAAATTTCATATAAAGGTTTATAGTGCTTTCCACCAGAAATGAACACCACTGTTAATCCATAGAAAAAAGCTACCCTGCTTCCAGTTAAACAATATGCTGACTTTCTACTCAACTTACAACTATTCAAACTTATTAAAATTAAATGTTATCCTCTCTTGCCTCAAGATTTTTCAGGGAAGCTCCTTTATACAACATGAGAAGTCTTAACCACTGAAGTCCAATCCCCCAAATGCATAAAACTAGATTTCATTGCACAGCCCATGCCCTCTCTTTCCATGGATCCAATTTTTGTCAATCTCTCCCAGGCAACCTTAAAGACAACTCTTCTTACCTATTGTTACTATCACAAATAAAGGTTTGTCTCAAGTCACAAAGTCAATGCAAATGTTCTCTTTATTGCTGTATAACCTAACTTCCTCTTACCCATTGGGTTTATATCACCATTTTGAATGGTGAAAACTCCAAATGCTGTTTAATCAAACTCAACAGTTCGAAATCCATAAACAGTGAACTCACGGAACACCGATTCTTTTCCCAGGAAAAAAGAAATTGGTGGGCCTTCTTTGGGGCTTTGTTATTTCCTCCACTGTGGTGCGATCTCAGAGTTGGTATATTTAAGTAGGGAAGCCCCCGACACTGGGTGGGGTGATGCCCCCCACTTTTGTTTGTGTTTAAAGTTGCTATTTTTTTTTTCATGGAGCAGCGATTTTTTTCCCCTGGGAAAAAATCGGTGTTCTGTGAGTTTGCTGTTTATGGATTTCAAACTGTTGCATTCGATAAAACAGCATTTGGAGTTTTCACCATTCAAAATGGTGATATAGACCCTACCCATTCACTGCTCTGTTTAGTATGCTCCTAAATCTCTTACTTAGCATATCTAGTCTCAGTGTTGATACAGTTCTTCCTAATTCTTCCACCTGATTTGTTTTCTCTCATTGTTACTCATTGTACAGTGCAATTACAATTCTAATACGTCATTCTTGGCATATATATTATAGTTTGTAATTCAATCTGCATATATTGTATCTATGGTGTTTCTCTGCATTTATTGTCATGCAAGTACTGCATGTATGATGTATGAACTGTTAGTTTTGTACTCCAGGGCTGAGACTGAAGTAGGCCCTTTGGGATCAGTGATCTAGGCCAGTCAGCAAATTCAAAATAAAACATAAAGCAATACATGACATAAAAATACTCAAGTTTTCAAATAAGAATTACTTTTAAGTTCCCTTTGAGATTTTAGAGTTCTGTAACTTATTCATTTAATAAATAAAATAATTATCACTTTTTAGCATCTCTGGCAATCTGTGCATGTACCATTCTGCTGTAACATTCCAGTATGAGATGTAAACCCCAATGGTTCAACTTCACTTCTAAAATTATGTATATTTTCAGCTGCCCAGCTTTCATATACTAAATAATTTCATATAGGAAACAACAGTTATTTATTTATTAGGTACTAATATTATATAAGATTGCACAGCAACTGCAAACTGTCCTTTCCAAAGATACTAATGTGTGTGTGAGGGAACCAGAGAAAGAAAAATTTGCAGTGTTTAAAATCATTAGTGTTTTGTTACACTTATCAACAAAATAAAAACTTTCACCTGCAGGTGCTTGGCTTTAGGGCACAGATTTATTATCTTCTAGATACTTATGTCATTTCCTTTCTATCATAAACAAAATTATATTCATCACCTTTTCTTATCAAACATCAGAACCTGTGCTGTTTGCTAAGCAGTCTGTACTGATAAACAGCTTAATGTAAAACTATGTTCCTAAAATTCACTTCGCAGAAAGAAACTGCATCCTACTCAGGATATGCTTTACAACATAGCTAAACAGAAGCTTTGGCTGTCTTCCAAATGCTTTACCTCAAGTCCACTACATTTCCCAAGACAATAATGATTGTTATTGTTCTCCTTCAAATCCTTGCTTGTGAGTTTGATGTTGGGTTACTGTAATTTCATAAATGCCTCATAGTCATCAAACACCTTAAGCAATCTCAAAATGCAATGGAAGTGCAGTTCTCAATAAAACATGTGAAGTCTCCTCTGCCACATGGATGTTTATGCCTGGTGTGGCAATTTCGTCCCACATCCCAATGACATGCCATAGATGAACTAGTTATTTGCCAGATTTTTCAGTGATGTATGCAAGAGAGTGCATGTACATGTACTCTGTGATACACTGATGTCCTATAAATAATTAACTTGTCTATTTTGCGTCCACTAGCTGCCATGGTCTCTGACTCACCTGTGACCCAGAACAATAACAGGCATTAGAGAGCAAATGAAAGAATGACTGAATGAATGATTGCTGTTTACATTTTTGAATAATTGTCTCTTATGCAACAGCATTTCATAGGTTCATAAGTTGATCATTTGCAATAAGATCATTTAAATATTTGAATGACCACTTCTAGAAATTACACCTCGGGGGGGTCCTTTGAGGTAGAAACAGTATCATTATAGACTGATGTTTATTTGATTACCAAAGAGATACAATAACATTTACAAGCAAATAAACGTTGACATCAGTGTACCAATTTATTGTATTTGTTACTATTAGTTTAACAGACACAGTATTTGGTTTTCCTTTCACTGCGTTTTTAACAAACTGAGGAGTAAACAAGCACAGGCTTGTTGTACGGTACATTCTTACTACTTTAAAGTCATTATTGTTTTTAATTTGGATATTTATATACTTATTATTTTTTTCCTTAAATATAGTTGCTCTTGTGATGCCTAGAACGAAATCCAAAATTATCCATGTAAAGTTTTGTAGCTTCCATAGTCCCAAGTAAAGAAGTTTTCTTACCTTGATAAATCTGCAAATAAGTCCGTTTGGCTTCCAGAATAGAAGCATTACTTTAAACATGAAACACGGATAAGCTGATTAACACAGGTATGTTTTATGAATACCTCAGGAGCTCCATCTACTCAGTAACAGGGCATTTTTATAAATATAGGTAAGCTATGTACTAAAAATTAATGTGAATAATAAAGTAAGACTTCCAAGGATATGACTAAAATGCTGCAAGTTAATACTAAATAAGACAAGGGGAATAGAAACTAGATGGGGATGGAAAGAGCTAGTAAGACAAGCAGCATTACATTCAAGTAAGAATGCAGTGGTAGTGATGTCTGCTTATAATAAGGAATGGCATGGAAGTCCAATGGCTGCATGAACAGTTTTCTCACACACAAGTGATGCTTTGTACTCACAGCCACCATGATGCCCCACACCAATCAATACCGAATGGCTGCACTTCTGAATGGATACAGTGACTCGCCTGCATGATGCAGAATTGGCATTCACTATACATTTGAACTACTCAGTTCAGAGTCCGATGTGTTGATGTGGATGAGAAGATGGGATAATGGATAGGAACAGACAGCTATCCATCATACAGAATGCAGAAAGGGACCAGACTTGAGGCAGTGATGATACAGATATCATAACTGATATAGGTATACCTATCATCTTGCAGACATTGAAAAGAGGAACAAAGACCCTTGAAAGTACATCCAGCTAAAATTCTGAACGTCTAATTAGCATAAAATTTGAATAATCAATAACACGGAACTCTTTCAGAGGAGTGTAGGATACTATTGAAAAACACATGTTTAAGAAACAGATAGTGACAAAAATGATGGGAAAAATATAAGCTCGTTATCAAAGACAGTGTAAACTCTGCAAACTTGAAGTTTGATGAACTGTATTGCAAAATTATACCACAAAAAAATCATTTATTTTTGCTTCCAAAAAAGGCAGGAGTATGTCAGTAATGTAGTGTGATTTTCTGTGTACTAGAGAGCTTAAAATTCACATGTGATGAGGATGATTCAAAAAAGAAATATGTGAAGGAGTAAATCAAGACTAAAAATAGAGAAATGCATCCAACAATAGGGACATGCATCCTGTGCAGGGGTAAATCAGGCCTGAAAACAGGAATATTCCTCTGAGAGGTCAGTTTGCAGGTCAGGCCTGAAGTGGCACATTACACTGTCCAGAGGACAATCAGACATGGTCACAAAATTATACAAGCAGGATTGTGCAACAGAATCACATACAAGTAATCTGTCAAAACTTGGGTATACCATTTACAAGTCTCTTAACTTACATCACAAGTAAGCATTACATTTTGAAATGTATTAACAATATCCCAGGTTTCAAGCAGTGAACTCAAGTGTCAAAAACGACTAAGACTGGTGGTGCACGGTACAAGGAAAGTGTACTAACAAACACTGTGACCTTGTACTACGTGATACTGGGCAACATATGGCTGTGTGTCCTTATAGGAACACCAACTCCATAGCTTGGTGTGCTAATGATGACCACATCTGAGCACAGGGAGAGCATCCTGTTCAGCTGCTGTGTTAATGGTCCCACCCAACTATAAGTCTAGTGGATCGGAATATCCTTGACCTCTTCCTTGGCCTTGTCAGCCATGCTGATAACCCATTGTGATACTTGTTCAAAGCAGGATTTGTATTACACATGACTCATTCACAAAGGCCATTCAGGGCCACTTTGTTGGTACCATGAACCATCAACTTGACACCACCAGTTTCAAGGCATCTATGAGAAGCTAGTTCTCCTCCTACATGAAGTTGCCCTTCCTTGTATTCATTGTGTGGTGCTTTCGTTAACAAAACAACAAACAACTCACACAGTTTACGATCTCTGCATGATACAAAACTTTCATACACATGCAGCTTGTGACATGTGTTGCCATTTTATAATGTGGATATGTAGTGGCATATGGATGATAATCAATGACATATTTTCATCATGGTGGTGTCACAGCTGTCAGTATTCCTATGGTCCATCATCACCATATTGTGAGCTATGTTGTATGTCACACTAGTTGCACTGTATTACAAGCACTGCAGTCAGTTTAATAAATGTTATCATTAATGGTCCTATAGGGACACTGCCTTAGTGAGTTAATACATGTGAGAGATCTTTTATTTCTGTTTAGGTTGGCTATCACCTGTATTTCATGGCTATCCATTTGACAATGGTCTGCAGGACTAGCATAATGGTGCACTGACAAAGTTACTGCCATTGGTATGAGCAGTTAAAGTTTCAAGTCCAAGGAACGCACATTGACAGCAAGCAACAATAAAGATGTCTTAGTTTCCAAATGCACAGGGATATGTGCAATGCAGAAACAATTGCCAGCTTGTAGATGTGACCCAAGTAGTGTAGGTGACACACACATGCAGTTCAACAGCACACTTGTTGGTTATGAATAATTACATACCTGAATGTATGGATGGTCTATTATTATTTATTTACTTGTATTTGTTTCACAAGGAAGATCACTGATCACAGCTGAGCAATTTCAGGCCAAGTCAAGCAAAAATGGGTAGAAAAATGTGGCTAAGGAAAGTAGTAATTGAACAAGTGCCTGGGTACAAACAAAAGGATAAAGAAAATGTTATACACTGTATTTCAGTATTTAGAGAGAGAAGTCTGTTCACCTTTTTGAAGATTAGATATACTTCTATAACATAACAATAAAACAGCAAAATTGAAAATCCTGTATACAATACATAAAGAAAAAAATGCATTTCGCAAAAAAAAAAGTTCTGTATGTCGATGAGGACATGATACTGCAGTAATAGTACTTTATGCATATTTGTAAAATGGAATGTTGCTTCCAGCATCTAGAACATACTCCCTGACAATCAGAAGGCCTTAGAGCAATGTGGAGCCTATACTGGAAGGCTTTTGCAATGCGCTAACCTTGCTAATTCTGAGAGCACTCAGCCTCTTCCACTGAAGCTGCATGCAACTGTGGCATTCCAGGAAGTACCTAATACTAGTTAGCCATGTTCTCTCCCAGGAAATGTTCAAAGAATCTGAATTACTCAGCCAAGCAATTGCAGAGAATCACTTAGCTGAGTAAAATTTTATACTAGACAGAAAAAGCCAACATCACCAAAATATAGTCGTCGCCCAGTGAATGTGTGTGTGTGTGTGTGTGTGTGTGTGTGTGTGTGTGTGTGTGTGTGTGTGTGTGTGTGTGTGTGTGTCTGTGTGTGTGTGTGTGTGTAGTGGGTGCCTTTGCTGGTGCGATGCAAAAGATGCTGAGAAGATGAGCAATAATACAGCCATGTCTAACAGCATAGTGTTCATTTCAGAGGCATGACAATGAGCTATTCATGAGGTATTTCTTATTGCAGCTATGCCATGTCTCTGAAGCAGAATTTCTCTGTCTTGCTAATTGAGCAACCCATATTGAGTAATTGGCAAAGACAGACAGAGATTCTCCGAATCTCATGAACTGTGTTAAATAATGCAAAGGAAAATGCAAGTTTATACATATGAAAAACACCAAAAAGACTTTGAGATTTCAGTAGAGGTGTTTATATTAGAGACACTAGAGAATGAACAGATTTATGACATCAGAAGTGTAACACTGATCAAGTATCACAGGCCATCTGTCAGCGCCTCTGAGCATAAATGTGTGCTGTTTGTTTTTCTGTGCTGCATCTTGCAAGCATTGACCACTATGTCTTACTGTCACTGTCCGAGCCATCTAAGCATGATGCAGTTTGCATGTCTACCTGTAAATATGCCTCACAGAGCTGCATTAAGTTGTGCAGTATGTTTTGTCTGTACCAGCAATACACTATGCAGTATCGTGTATTATAATACTGTAGTACATACTGCATGCTGATTATGCTCCCAAACTGACAAAAAAAAGCCTTATTCATTTTTTTTTACATCAGCAAAGTGCACAGATATATAGGGAATGGTGTTAGTCACAGGCACTAGAGCAGTTGAAACTTCCTAATTAAGGACATATTTGACAATAGCACATAACACTTCTGGATATATTTGTTAGCAGCATAAATTACAGGTAAACTATTAACACGGTCATTCCAGCAAGCAAGAAGGTATCATTGTGTGAGGCACTCACGATAAAGGAGGATCTAACAGAGAAAAGTCACCTGAGTCATCATACAGAGGCTTTCTCATCTTGCAAAGTGTAGTGTTTTGCAATTTTTCATTAACAGTTCCATCTGCTATTTCTCTTGTGTTTGCCTGCATTGGTTTTGTACTGGGAGCTCCCAGGTACGAACCTTATATTTGTTCAGCAGTTGATATAAATGCACCATACCAGTGAGTGATGCAAAACACATGTATGTTTGATGCACTACTGTAACTAATACATTGGTCGTATATTTGCTTTAGTATTGCTATTTGCCTCTGGCCTTGGTCATGCCTGAAAAGGGTCCTGGGACTTACCCAGTTAATCAATTTAAAATAAACAAATAATCAGTTTTTAATAAACAGATATGTGCAGAAAGAAAGGAAAAAAATATCCCACAGGTAGGTAAGGTGCCCCGATGTTGACAGAGGTTTGACTAAGGGATTTTGGGTATCAGAGGATGTGAGGCTAGTAGAACTGCAGAGGAGCTTCAGGGGACAACATTGGTGCATACCAGTGATATTAACTGGTTGGTTAGTCAGGTCATAGGGGTCAAAGAAGGACTGCAGGGGAGGGATCAACAGGAGAACAGGAGACAGGATCGGGTGGAAAAAAAGTAGGAAGAAGACAGGCTGAGTATAGAAGGACATAGGTGGAGATAGTCAGTGAAGTACAGGAGAATAAGAATGCAGACAGGGGGACAGTTGGAGTAAGTAAACGGGATGGAGATAAACAGGAAGCAAAGGAGAACTGGGAAGAAGAAATTATGAAGAAATGGACAACAAGGAGAAGGAAGTCATGGTGGAGGGACAGAGGCAGGCAGTGGTGGGCAGCTAGTTAGCTGAGGAGTGGGATAGAAAGGATGGAGAAAGACTAGAGAGGAGACAAAAAAGAGAGAGATTGAGATGAGAAAGAGTAAAAAAGATAGGAGGAGATGAACTCAGGTAGTCAGAGAAGTACATGCAAGGGGAAAGCAGACAAGGGGACTGCAGGAAGAAATAAAGAAACCAGAAGATAAGCAGAAAGCAAGAAAGAAGTAGAAGAGAAAAGTGTTAGAGACAGACAGGAAAAAAGTATAAAAAGGAGCCTGAAGTGAAGGGACAGAGGCAGACAGCTGTGATGAGTGATGACTGGGCAGCAGAGCTAGTGATTCCAAGCAAAAGGCAAGTTATGAGGAATAGTTTGAAGGAAACAGGCACCGAGGGGCACAACAGCCAGAGGGAGGAGAAAGGAGGTAAAGTCAGGTGGATTGGATGGGCAAGAGTGGTTCTCATATAATGACTCACAGAGAGTAGGAGAGAGGTATTGGTTACTGCCCACTTCATGCAGGAGGAGAAGGAATAGCTAACAAAGGGAAATAACTTCCCTGGAGTATTACTCGCTGCAACAGGCTTAGCAGTGGCCAAGTTGGTTTCAAAAGAAAAAGGACAGCATATATGGTCAGTAGAAGAGGCAATGGAGGAAGATGGTAGCAATGGGAAAGGCCTAGGGTATAGATTTGCACTCTGGAAATAATGCCCATATGAAGGGTCAGCAGTAAGAGGAAGGGGAAGATGAGGCAGGTCAACTTCTGGGTCAGTAGTGATGTATGAAGAAGGAAACACTAGTAATTGTGAGCTGGTGGAGTGGTCTTAGGAAAATGACCTGTCCACTAGAGCTAGGTTTCTACATTATTTCCCATGGAACTGCATTCCAAAGGGTGAGGTTTGTAAATCCCATTAGAATTATTATGTCTTTAAACAGAACCGGATAGGAGGATGGAGAAGGGAAGTTGAAAGTTTCAGGAAAAACAGAAGATTGTAGCAAAAATGGAGAGGTTGTTAAGAGTGATGAATTAAGTAGTGAAAGATGATACAGGATTACAAATGGAAAAGGCTGAGGAGTAGAAGAACATAAAAGCAGGATACCAGAAAGCAGTACAGTCGAGGAAAATAAGAAGGATGGCATGGGCAGGCAAGAGTAACACAAGGAAGGGAGGAAATATGTAACAATATGAACAGAGGTAAAAGATTGGAATATAAAGAAAAGGTTCTGAGATTAATTAGTCAAGCAGATAATGAATGAGGCAGCAAAGAAAAGACAAAAAAAGGTGAAGGGAAGGGCACTAGGAAAAATTTAGGAAATGTGAAGTGCTCAGGAACACCTGATAATGCAGGACTGAAAACGACAATGTGACACGAGAGCAGGAAATGGGAAATATTGTAATGGTAGAGCTGAGTAATAACAGACATGTCAGAATGAAGATGGCTGAGCTGGGGCCTGGAAGTATGGATAGTGGAATGTGAGGTGAACGATGTGATTAGGATAATGGAGATATCTTCTTTATTTTATTTATATTACTTTGTATTTGTTTACTGGGGTAATACACTAACTTGGTGGACCATTTATGGGTACACCCCAGGGGCGCATATCACAATGTAAAGAAGAGATAAAGTTATATATAGTATAATGCAGAGATACATTTCCATTACAAAATGTACAGTTTTTGCAAACTTTACCCATGACAAATTGAAAATCAAGTTACAAGCAAGGTGGATATGAGAGCTAGTAATGCATAGGCTGCCACTTCAGATTCTGTTTGAATCTGTTATTTCAAACTAGCTTAATTAACTATCTTAATTAAACTAGTAAGAAAGTAGGAACATGAGAAAAGGAGACAGGGTAAGGGAGCTTAAGGAGTGAGCAAAGATTTCAGCAAAATTGCCAGGATGAATAACTGGAGATGAAGGAGTGAATGGAGATAGGAATAGTACTGGGACTATAAGTAATGTGGTAAGACTAGTGAGATTTTAATTGATGTGATAAACTAGTGAGATTTTAAATTATGTGATAAACTAGTGAGAGTTTAAGTTATGTGATAAACTAGTGAAACTGAGTGATATAAAAAAACTAGGGAGACTTTAGGTGATATGAAAAGACTAGTGAGATTTTAAGTAATGCAATAAGACTAGTGAGACTTTAAGTGATGTAATAAGACTGATGTGATATGCTAGAGGTACTTTAAGTGATATAAAAAGACTAGGTACTTTAAGTGATATAAAAAGACTAGTGAGACTGTAACTGATGTGATATGATAAGACTAGTGAGATTTTAAGTGATATGATAAGACTGATGTGATAATACTAGAGAGACTTAAGTGATATAAAAAGACTAAAGAGACTTAAGTGATATGAAGACTAGTGAGACTAAGTGATGTGATGTGATAAGACTGAGATTTTAATTGATGTGATAAACTAGTGAGACTTTAAGTGATGTAATATAACTAGCGAGACTTTAAATGATGTGATAAAACTAGTGAGATTTTAAGTGATGCATTAAGTAGATAACTAGTGGCATCAGCATCAAGCTTGTGTAAAAAGATGGTTCTTAAGTTTGACATCAAACACTGTGAAGGAGGTTAGTTCTCTTAGGTAGGTTAATAGTGATTCCTTGAGTTTAGAGTCTATTGTGGAAAGGGTGTATTTGCAAAACCAACCAATGATAGGGGAGTGATGGGATTTAGTGATACTGGCATATATGATGGGGGAGGGCTGGAGTATAGCCAACAGGAGGGACAGAGTGAGATATGGCAGAGGATGAGGAAGTAGGGCAAGTTAACAGCAGAGAAGATCAAATAGTGTGGCACCAACAGGAAGAGGATGGCAAAATTTTAGAAGTAAGATTCTTACCAATACAGCTAGTTGGATCAAAGGGGAAATTGCCTGCATCAATCTCCTTTGCAGGCCACCCACCACATGTATGCATGATGATGATAGTTAAGGACAGAACTGAGGAATGAACTGGGAGGCAGAGGATGCTACAACTGGCGAACTACAAGCTGCCAGCAGCAGACTGAAATATCCAGTCATCCAAAGTGGGCAGAGAGAATAGATTGACTGAAGTTTCTGATCTGCAGAATTTGAATAAAAGCTATCAGGTGAAACCAAAGAAGGAAGAAACCTTGATCTTGCTGTCTAGAGGATAACTGGGTGAGGGATTTTCAGTCAGAGCCTTTCTGGCTAAACGTGACCATGTAATGCTATGGTTCAAATTGACATTAGAGCAGAAGGTGGAAAGTGCTACAAAGATCAGAGCTTAGAATTATAATACAAATTACTAGGACAGAAAAGAATGGTACATCAGCAAGGAGTTGAGATACTGGCAGAACAACAAAAGGAGTGGAGGAATTCTGGGAAATATAGTAAGGGCAATCTGAGTTGGTATGGCAAAGGATAAGAGCGGTTTCCAAGATAAAAAGCAGAAGGAAATAAGTTTGGTTCCCTAGAGAGGTATATATAACAATCAAGGACAAGAGTTGAGATAAAAAAAGTTGAAGGGATGGGGGGGGGGGGGTTGAAATGGTAATGCAGTACAGGAAACGTGACAGCAAAATATATTAAGAACACAAAATCAAACTGGAGAAAAAGTTAGCTGCAGACATTAAGAATATGAATAAGGTTTTCCTCATATCTGCAGTTGAAACAAAGAAAGAATAAAGGCTGATGGCAAAAATTATATCACATTTTACCAAAGAACAGATGGCAGGATATCCAGTCTGGGAAAGTGGTTTAGGGTTCGAGACCAGTGGTGAAGGTTGAAATGATGCTGGAGGAGGTTTAAAGGAGAAGTAGGAACAGGGACTAGGCTGGATCCAAGGATCCTAAAAGGGCTGCTACAGTTTTGGTACAGCCTTTGATATAACTATTCAGCAACCCATTGGGGGGGGGGTGATTCCTAGGCACTAGAAGCAAACAGTAGGGGTGTCATCTACAAAGGTGAATCAGTTGCTACCCAGAATGACACAGGTTGGTGAGACTGACTTCAGTCGTGGGTAAAATGAAAGAAATACTTTTGAAATCACAGTGGAAGTGGGGCAGAATGGTTCCCTTTTTCAGTTCTAGCATTTGGTTACAGCAGGTGAATCCTGTCAGAGTAGCCTGGTCCAACAATATGACTAGATCATGGGGGTGTTTAATTTCAGCCTTTGATGTGGTCCCATATTGCAATGAAAATGGAGTTTAGGGTAGATAACAGGATAAGAAAGTTCACAAGTAAAATTTTTGCTTTATAGAAATTATGTGCATGGAAGTGTCCTGTGAAGTTCCATAAAATCATGAGCAATGCATTACACAGAAGTAGTGAGATTCTAGGTGTGGCAAGGCCATGAGGAAGGTCAGCTTTGTCATCTGCCCTCAGATCTGAAATAATGGCATCTGCTAGAATTCTACTGTAAAGAAGAGCTGTAATACAAGATAAAAATATCATTAGCTGTATCTGTTATCAAGAAATGGTAAGTGATATATGATGTTTGCAAATGAGAATGTGTCAGTATGGTTTGTTATGTAAAATGCTTGTAACTAGGATTGTGTCGGCGTGGTTTGTTTTCATTTATATAAATGTATGATTGCCTATGTAGTAAGTGATGGTTTAATAACAGTGTTTCATTTAAAAAAAAGGCAGGAATTGAATAATTTATGTAATATTGCTTAGGTTATATGGTATATAGCAATATATGTAAAGTATAATGTTTGTTATGTTAATCTAGTTTAATTACTTTTATACAAATGTAAATGTGCCTGTATCACAAGTGATAATTCAATAAAGGTATATGGTACTGTTCCAACATGTATATATATATATATATATATATATATATATATATATATATATATATATATATATATATATTATCCTTCAGTATCACATGAATGATTTCATAGAAAGATGATCCATCATGGAAACATTATTATAATGGAAACTAATGAAATATTCTAATTGTGCAATATGTATTGCAGACATTCTACCAAGCAGAAAGGCAAGAATCATTGCTGCCAAGTGTTACAGTGTTGCAAGGTGATGATCATCCACTTTCCTACTTAATTGAAAGGTGGGACAAGGCGGGAATAACTTGATAAGGTTGTCCTAGTCTGAAGCCCATGTTAAAAACATAAGCATATAAAGGAGAAAAAATGAAATTTGTGGTCCTGTGTTAGACTACAAAAACTCTGCCAGAAGGAAATGCTACCTGCTGAATGTGTGTGTGTGTGTGTGTGTGTGTGTGTGTGTGTGTGTGTGTGTGTGTGTGTGTGTGTGTGTATGGGGAGGTGTTTGTGCTGCTGTATCAACCTATATAAAAATGATTACTCCAAGTATGCAAAAAAGTAAACATTCTCTTAATCTTTGTAAGTACCCTGTCTCTTTGATCAGACACAATATAAAACTACCTTTCTTAAGCCAGAATAGTGTCTTACCAATAGCAATAGCACATGCATCAAGAGGTGAGATACAGAGCAGGAATACCAGTTGTGTGCAATGGAAAATTACCCTTTAGATAGATATTAAGAGGTGTTCTTGTATAAATCCTATTTTTCAGGTCAGAACTGAGCAGCAGGTAATATCCAAGGTACAGAAACTACAAAGGGTATCACACCATTGGTTAAGCAGTAAAAATACCATCATGATTATAAACTATATAAGTGGTTTCATGATGCAGAGAGACAAAGCGTTGACTATGGCTCAGATGACTTAAGACTGACTAGTGATCTGGGTGGGAAGGTAGAAGTTAATGGCTGATACCAGATTGCATTGGTGGGCAGTGGGCCAGACAACTGCAGTGCTCTGTTAATCCCGCATTATGCTACAGCCTTCACAGAATTTGCACAGGAACTATGCACTGTCACAGAAAAGGCATAGAAAGACCTCAAATTTGTATTCCCATATCAGATCCTGGGAAAGAGTTAGGGCCAGAAAAATGGAAAATCCATTAAGACTGCCTGAATGACAGCTGTATCATGACTGTCTTTTGCCCCAGGGATGCAGAAAGAATGGACATTGTTAAGGTGGCTGCTTGGTGGCTTACAAGTACAGAGAATTAAAAAAAGATTTAAAAAATGATATAACGTGATCTAACCAAGAAATACACTGGTTAAAAATCCAACTAGAAGGAAATGCACACACCTACAAATTGGGATACTGATGCATCACCCAACATTCAAGGCAACTATTCATTACAAGCCATTAAGATAAACTAATGGCTGTAAACATGATCTGCAACTGAGTCTAACTTGAGGGGCTGCAGTACAATTTATCTCTTTCTGTCCTTTGGCAGCTTCTATGCACTTGGATTGTATGAAAAAAGAAACAGCTAAACGTAATTACTGTAAAAAAAAACTATTTGCTCACTTAAAAGTCTACCTTGATCTCAGAGCTATTAAAGCAATAACAATAACTGGCAGTGGTATTAAATATAATATTATAAGAACCTACTATATACCATCTATGTCCCATGCAGAGAATGATAGTTTTGGATTAAACTCCTGAATGGAAAAAATCAACTAAAATAAAATACTTAGAAATCCTCAGTGATGGGGATGGTGCCATAATCACAAGACAGATTGTTGCCAGCATTTCAGTATTGGTGAGGGAGTGAGGTTAACTGGCATTACTTGTGTAGAAGCACATGATATTAGTAGATCTGCCTAGTTACAGCATACAAAAAATCCTTTTTGTGCATAACACCATTCATGGCACTACCAGCTGGCCCCTCTCCATCTTTCCTTCCTAGACTACTACTAGTTTGGATCAAGGCCCAAGGAGATAGTAACAGCAACACCAAAATTAAAAGTGGTACAGCACAGCAGCTGGTCAGGAGGGGGGCATGCAAAAAGGAGCAAACAAAAAAATATTAAAGAACTGTGTTATTCAAAACTGTTTTGTAGCAACACATTATGAAATCCAACCAGTGTGGAGGTATCTCCTATTGCATATTAACAACTCTGGTACCTTTCTGCTCTCTTCACATGGTTATACCTTCTGTAATTGCCATATACCATGATGCCATTATCTTTAACTTATCAATAAAATCAAACTCTTTCATAAATATGTTTCCATTCCTAGATGTTACCATTGGAAACTGTCACCCAGTAAATTATATGCTTATGAAAATAGACTAGGATGCTGTCCTCAGTAACAGAAATGTAGCTGGCACAGCCAGTGCGCTGTGCCCCTACCATGAACCAGTGACCTAATCCCTCAGCTCTTCAAGTGAAGAGCAAAAGAAAAGCACTTTACTGTATCTATATTAATCCCATCTAGTGATCGGCTTATTACAGATCCACACCCCTAAATCGCTTCTATTAAAGAACAAAAAAAAAAAAACCCCAGACGTTCCTTCTATTGCCACTCCAGCCACGTGGCCAGATGCACAACTTGCACCCCTCCCTCCTGCCCAGTTATTCGGGTCCCATTTCTGTGCCCTTTCCCCACCCTCCTCCCTTTTATTAAGAGTAAATAAGATTTTTTTCTTATAAACTCTAGCAAACTGCTTGATACAAATGTAGCAAACAGTTGCTACAGTTTATATCCTGCTTGCATGGAGCGCTACTCCACTCATGTTTTAGTTAAAAAAGTAATATTATAAATTGAAGCAAATTGCTTGCTACAAATGTAGCAAATAGTTACTACAGTTTAAACCCTGTCTGCATGGAGCACTATACCACTAATATTTTAGTTAAAAAATATTTTTTTTCTAACTTTTAAACTATAGCAAACTGTTTACTACAAGTCAGCAAGCAGGTTCTACAGTTTAGACCACACATGGAGCATTACAGTGCTCAGATTTTATTTAAAATTTACTTTTTCTAACTTTTAAACTGTAGAAAACTGTTTGCTACAATGTCGCAAGCAGTTTCTACAGTTTAGATGACATACAGAGCACTACAGTACTCAGGTTTGACCTCAAATACAATACCAGCTTTTAAAACTGATATTGCATTAGATATTCTGATTGGCTGACTGCAGCCCCCAGCACTTTGCACCCAGGGTAGTTGCCCCTCTCACACCACCCTAGTTACACTATTGCTCAGTGACCTGAACATATTTGCCCATTATAGTGTCAGGGGAAATGCAATTTATTAACTTTTCTGCCTGTGAAGACATGTACTACCGAGACATAAATATACTGGCAAATTCAACAATAACACATTGGTGGCATTATAAAATTAGTAAGATATACAAAAGAAGAAAGAGACATTACTTATATTGTGGTCATAAAATAAGAAAAGATTAAATAAGTACATGAACTACTTCCTATTCATGTCAGCGTATTTGGACTTATGCAAGATAAATGTGAATGACCTGCAAGTACACATGTGATAATTAACACATGAAAACAAATTCAGGCAAGTAGAGTGAACAGATTCAAAGGGTAATAGATAGTAATATATCAAATGTCACTTTTGCCTGCAGCAACCACAAGGTTTGTTAGTTTGTGAGTGGGGTAAATCTGTTTTGGATGAGGTGCAAGGACCGTGCCCTTCTCATGTAAGTACCAACCATTCAAGATAAGGCACTTTTATTGCTGTTGAACTTCCTAAATCACACTTTGTGCAGTCTATACAAAAACAGATATGGAAAGGCCTGAAATACACAGGTGTTAAAGCAGAAAAAATAAAATTCAGCTTGCAATGAATCATAGGCAAAAACAACAAGAATAGGCAGGACACTTGGGTAGACTACATGGGCCTTGTGGCTTGCATCTGACAACAGCTTGGGTGTCTCTGTTAATTAATTAATTATTTGAATTTGTTTATCTGGGTAGAGCACTGATCAATCCTGGCCAATTTCAGTTTAACCCTGGGGTCAATAAATAACCAGATGTACAAAGAAAATAATAGGGACAAAACAATGAAATGACAGTAAATGAAGTATAATGATAAAAGGACCGATTATTATCCCAGGGAAAAATTCAAAGGGGGATATTCCAGGGTGACTCTCTGTCACCATTGCTATTCTGCCTTGCCATTAATCCATTAAGCTGTTTATGTAACAGCTTAGGCCTTGGCTACAATTTGGCTCCTAGAAAACAACAAAGTCTAATGACTTCTCATCTTCTCTTTGTCAATGATTTAAAACTGTATAACTCATCAGATGAGGAACAGAAAGCACAGCTGCAGGTTGTCAAAACTTTTTCAGATGATATAAGAATGTCATTAGGTCTTGATAAATGTGCAAAAGCAACCTTTAAAGCAGGAAAACTGCAGCACCAGGAAAACATCAGTTTTGGACAAGAATGTGAAAGAACTTGAGCAAGAGAGAGATTGTATAAATATTTGGTAATTGATGAAGGATCAACAATAAAACATGAACAACAGTGAATAAAACTTAGTAAGGAATACTTTAGAAGACTTAAATTAATCCAGAAAACAATGTTGACATATAGGAACAAAATCCAAGCTATAAACCAATTTGTTCTTCCTGTCCTAACTTATAGTTTTGGAGTGATTGAATGACCCCAAAATGTGATGGATAGATTAGACAGGAAAACAAGGATGCTTCATGCTCACCAAACGATTTATAAAAATTAGTGTATACCAAGATTATATATTCTCTGTTCTGAAGGAGGGATGGCCCTACTTGAAATTGATTACATGTACAGATCTGCAATCATGGGACTCCACACATATCTGCTGACCTCACAAAACCCAAACACAGTGAAAGCTGTGAAACAAGAGGAGAATAAATCTAAGATGACTTCTCTGCTTAATCTAGCTGAAGCATATCGGCATCAAGCAGGAATGGAAATCAAACCAGAAGTAGATAAAAATCAGGCAGCAACTGAATGTGCCAAAAAAACAAAAGAAAGAATATAAGGTAAAGGACCACATGAGAAAGCAAGAAATGTGGAAAATGCATAAATACAGCTGCAAGTATAGAAAACTTCTGGAAGAACCTGATGTTGATCAGGAACAAATGCAGGAGTGGTTAAGGAGAGGCGAATTCAAACCAAGAGATGAAAGATTAATACTGGCAGCCCAAGATAGTGGGCTATGCACATGTTGGTTTACAAAGTCCATTAAACATGTGGGAGAAACAGACAAATGTAGGTTTGGTAAAACCAAATTGGAAACAGTCGCACTTCTCGTTGCTGGTTGTGACATACTAATGGCAGAAGGACTGTATACTGAAAGGCATAATAATGTGGAAAGACTGTTGCACTGGGAATTGTGCAAACATTATGGTACTGAAGTAGCTGAAAAACATTGGAAACATGAGGCACAAAGCATCATAGAAAATGATGAAGTTTATATCACAAGGGATCACCCATTACCAACAGTTCAAAATATTGATGCTTGAAAACCAGATACAGTGGTCCATGAAAAGAAGACAAACATAGTATTGCTCATTAAAATCACCACACCCACTGACTACAGGGTCTTGTGTACAGAGAGACACAAAGTCATAAACTATCAGGATCTGCAGGCAGAAATGAGAGCAATGTGGAAGAAAGATACCCAGATAGTTCCAATAGTAGTAGGAGCAATGGGTCTTATAAAAAAAGAATCTATAATTGTATTTAGATATGTTACCAGTCCATGTGTCCCCATACGAATTGCAGAAAGAGTCATTACTGGGCACATTGCAGGTGCTGCAAAGAGCACTTTTGGCTGACATCAAAGACTGAAACAACACTAATTTCATGAACTTTTATCATACTTTGACTTAGGAATGGGATCCATTCCTGTCATGGTACTGGAAACCCGAAAGGTTTGGAGAAATTAAAAAATAAAAATATGCTACAAATACAAAAAAATGTATTACTATACAATATGTACAAAAGTTTGAAAACATTTGTGAGGTTACAGTACAATAAACTAGAGAGCAAAGGATATTAGTGATGGAGTTAGAGCAGAGATGAGTTAGATTAGACATATGTGACCTAATGGGTAGCACGTACATTCTGCTTGATTGACTAAATTAAATTTTAGTAGAGAACAGAACTTGCAATAGGAAGGTGAGACTCTAATTCAAAGAAGTAACTGCATTTTCAGTAACATACCAACAGGTTCATAGGAGATAGATGGTAAGTCAGCAAACAAAAGCGAGTAGTATTGCTGGAATTTAATTAATCCTCATGTCTTGATGAATACCTTCATGAGGTAGTCTCTGTTTTTCACAAAATCTTTCCAAGACAACACTAATATATAGACTGTATTTTTTATAGCATATATCATGGACTGAAGTAGGTTAAAAAATAAAAAAAAGAGAGCTGGGTGCACAAGACCTGGGATAAAAAAGTGCCCAATCCTGGTAGGCGAACTGGTGCCAGGACTGGAAAAAATGACAGTGTAGAATTTTCAAGACATGGAAACCTTCCTCCAATGGGGTTAGGCCAGGCCCAGGGGTAGAATGCCCCCCCCCCCCCATTGCAGAAGGAATTAACAGTCCACAAAAAAAACACAAAAACCAATAGGCCAAAAAAGAGCCATAAAGATTATAGAGTGGACTATTGAGGATAAGAAAGAAATTATGTATTGTTACTATTATGCAAGAAGCCCAAAATTTCCATTCAGAAGATATACAAAAAGATTAAAAGAGAAATTAGAGGAAAGCAAAACAAAAAATAATTTACAGTCTTATTTAGATTTGCAGGAGTCGATTCTGGGCACATTGCGAGTGTTCCAAAGAGCACTTTTGGCTAACATCAAAGACTGAAACAATACTAATTTCATGAAGTTTAATCATACTTTGATTTAGGAATGGGATCCATTCCTGTCATGGTATTAGAAACCTAAAAGACTTAGAGAAATTATACCATGAGAATACTAGTCTAACTGCCCGAAAGAGCTGTTTTAAGCCTAGCCATGTTATCTCATTAGGCATTCAAAATACCCTTATCATGACTTTTTATTCCTAAACTTTCCATTTGTGAACGAATATTTCTGGGGTCAGTGACATAGAAACTTTAATAACTGTCACCTCTGACCTCAAATCAAATTTAGCAGAATCCGGATTTCGGGAATCTTTACTAGACTCTATTACAAACAGAAACTGCATACAGGTTGCCATGAAGCTGGCTGCTGGGTGACATATTTTATTGTATATTAGAAGCTTTGTCCGGGTAGGATAATTTAAGTAGATAGTTTTATGTACCCCATAGTACAGGTATCTGTGAGTTATAATGCACTGTTCTACACATGGAGCACTGTAGCTCCTGAAGTGTTTAAAAAGATTTTATGTGCGCCACCCAGGAAATAGAGGTGTCGCTGCCATAGTAATCGGGGGATAAGGTACAGATGGCATTAAAGCATCCTGTACTGAGATGTATATGTAAAGCTCTCACTGAATATACAGTTTTGCCCTTATTTATATAACAACCAAGTTTATATATTTTTTGTTTAACCACAGTAATAATATAAAGTAAAAGAGACAATAGAAATAGTGGTAAGCTGTCTAGAATTTCATAATATTATTAGAGATGTCAAATATGTATAGGGTTAATATGCACTTTTTTATTGGGACTGGGGACTTCTCACAGACTCTAATGGGGATGATATTTCTAGGTTGATACGTGAGGTCATTATTGTTAATCATTCAGTGAAGTAATACTAGCCTAGACATGCTTATGCAACAAGAGATGACGTGACGTGTGGCATTGTGTAATAAAAATGATTCTTATGTCGGTCAAATTACAAGGCAAAACTGTGTTTTTACCTGCTAGGAGTAATTTTATTATTACACAGAACTATGCAAATATGTATTGCCTTGCCTTATTGATATGATGAAAGTGTGTATGTGTGTGTGTGTGTGTGTGTGTGTGTGTGTGTGTGTGTGTGTGTATGTGCGTGCGCGCGTGCACGTGTGTGTAAATATACATTTGTGTTTATAATGTATATATATATAAATATATATATATATATATATATATATATATATAAATATATATATATATACATACACACACACACACACACACACACACACAAACACACCCCTATCGGAGTTTGCTTCATAATAAAATATTTCTCAGTAAGTATCAATTTATAAAAGTAAAACTGGTGAAATGAAGGTAAACCTGAATCACATCATACAACATGGCTGAAGGCACAGGAGTTCATGCTGATATCTGGTGTACTGACTGCAGTAAGTTGGTGGATATGCACACATTTATAAGGGACTAAGGACCCAGTGACTGCAGAAAATTGCTTAATGAACAGGCATTTATAATGAGTGAATCTCAACTGGCAGTTTAACAATACTGATAAATGCTACTGGGTCATAAAAAGCGTATTGATTAAGAACAGGCACAGCATCACATGATATCATTGAACACGATGGTGCAATGACTAATGACACTGAAGTGGATTACAGGCAAACAGCTGGCTAATGTATATTAGAAAGATTTATAGGCACACCAATGCATGAGAGGTGAGAAACAAAGGTATGAAGACACAGCCACATCTGTACTCTTAGGCTTCTTCAGTAACAAACTGTAATGATGGGATGATTTGAGTGAATGCTGGGGTTATACCAGTAATGCAAATACAGCAACATATGGATGGAGACTTGGAGACTGCAAAGAATGAGAAATTCAGTTCATAAACAGATGTTTGGGGGGGGGGGTCAAGAGCAATGAATAAAATGTGATGAGAGAATGGAAGATGCTGGGGTGTTGTTGTGTCTTTCGGCTTTTCCTGGTTAGGGGTCGCCACAGCGGAACTCCATTCCACTAATGATTGGCAGTAGATTTTTACGTGCCAAGTTGCCAGCCCTGATGCACAAGCTTCAACGAAGGTACGCCCATTCATGCATGTCTCCAGACAGAAGACGCTCTAGCTGAGAATCGAACAGGACAACGTCTTACTGTCAGTCGACAGCGCTACGGCAGCACCACCACCGCAGTTTATGATGGATAAATTGTGCAGTGATAAGAAGACATGAGTAGATGTTGAAGTTTTATAGATAAGAATGTATATGAACATTCAGGGTTACTGGCCATTCAGGCTATGTGACATACTTAAGCAGACAGCATACAATTTCATTAAAACTGCCAGGTCCTCCTCCACTGGGTTCATTCAGTGCAGAAAGATTTTGCAGAGGATGGTGGATGAAGTTACTAAAGCATATTGTTTGTTACCAAGGGAGGGAGGTGGAAGTGACTACTAAGAAATGACAGCGATTTTCATAGACTAAGAGCAAGCCTGTTAACTACCATTCACCCACAAAAGGACGTTGCAAACTCTGCCAGGATGCATGATTTGGAAGCTCCAGCAATTGATTAATATGAAGTCAGACAAAGTTTTAGGACAAAAGTGATCAACATTTTTTTAAATGTTTTTATTAAATGGCTTAATTTCTGTATCCTTTTGACAATGTGGCAGAGCTTTTCTCATTGGTTATTAGTATGACTTGAAAACTAAATAATTTTCTTCTGTCTTTTAAAATAAGCTGTTAAATTCGTAAAAGCTTTTTTGACAGGCTGCCAGAAAGGTAGATTGGGTTGCAAGTGTATTTTGCATAACCTCACCCAACTGCCCACATTGGATGTCCCCTTCTGCATTTCTTAGTATCAAGGTAGAACCCTTTTGCCATCTCCACCTTGTATCTTAATTCTGACCTTTTGTATCCTTATGTCTTCATACTGCTTTAACAACTGGGTATATCATGGTTTAGCAGTGAACATGTTTTTTAGTACTGTCTGAAATTCCACTAAGCTTCACTGAGAAGTTTTACTACAAGATCTCACCCGCCCAAGTTCCTCCTACAACAACCCAGTGTAAATAGTAATGAGAAATGCCTCCCTATCATTGAAGGGGTTCATCATGTCAGCATGGTAAAATGTTTTCTTTACCTCCTGCCTGGCAACTCCATCACATAATTACAATTGCTTGGCTTTCTTACAGTGGTGAAAGGTCCCCTCTCTGATGCTTGCAGCTTATTTTTCTGCAAAGTGATTAGCACCATTACCTTTTGTCTGGCAGTTCTGTCACTATCCAATCATGCCAAGCACTTTGTTGCTGTCATGCTTGTGATAGGTTATCCTGTGTTAATCCATTGAGCTACTGAAGCTTAGTCTGGAAATGCAGTACGTGTATCACAACAGTCTCTGTGAGGGCCTTCTTACTCATCATGAGTTCAGCCAAGAGGTCCCATTCACAATAAGTCCACAGAGTGCTGCAAATGATGCAAAGCCTGTGGATTCTTGGGGCCCATCATGCTATTTAAAGATGAGATTGGTCAATTTTTGCCCTACTCATGTATGAACTGGATTGTAAATGCTTATAAGATTCACCAACTCAATTGTTTTGAGGATCATAGGAGGTAGTTTTTTTCAGTTTCATCCCTCAGAGATGCAATGCCACAAGCTGGTCAGTCGATTTCATGTAAAGTTAATCTCTCTGTTATTATCTCCCATGTAAAAGGAGGAACATGAGGAGATTTCATCTGCTGTTTCTTGGACTGACAATGAGCATGAAAGAGATTTCACTGAAATGTTGCTTTTGGTGAACTTTAACAGTTGCCCTTTCTCCACTGTTGTACGACTGTGGAGTTGTACTTATAGTTTGGGAGGGTGCAACGGTTTCTCTTCTTGTTAGGGAGGTGCAAGGTTCTTGTTCCCACAAAAAAAAAACTTTCTGTATTGTTTGGTGAAGGTGTCTTTCAGAATTTTTTTTATGTTGTTGTCTTTTGAAGAAACATTGTTTGACTAATAATTATGAATCTGGAAAATGTAATATTCCTTTCTAACAACTGAAGACTTGACAATAGTTATGTCCTACAATACATTTATTAGGAACAGTTTCTTTCAGTAGCACAGCAAGGGTTTGGCAAAGGGGGCACATGCCCCAGGAGCATGATGTTAGAGGGTGCAATCCTGGTACTCTCCCTCTATTCATCTTTCTGTACTGGCATTTCTGAACACTGGTACAAAAAGCAACTTGCCAACTTCTGAGGTAAACTGCAGCAAACTAAAAGTCTTTTGGCTTTTCCCGGTTAGGGGTCGCCACAGGGGAACTCCGGTCCGCTAATGATTGGCAGTGGATTTTTACAGTGCCGAGTTGCCAGCCTGATGCCCAAACTTCAAAGAAGGCATGCCCATTCACTCACGCATCTACCTGCATGTCTTTAATGTCACTCAACCATGGGGAGGACATGCAGACTCCACACAGAAGGCGTTCCAGCCGAGAATCGAATGAGAGAACCTCTTGCTGTGAGGCAACAATGCTAACCAGTGCACCACCGTAGCTACAAATGTAGCAACTTGCTTCTTTCAGTTTAAAATGGAATAATTATTTTTTTTTTTTTTTGGCTCTTCTACTGAAGAGCAGGTGCAGGGAGGGGTGTGTATCTGGCTGGCTTAGACAGCCAATGTATTGGAGCAGAGAAGTCATTGTGGCAGGCAAGGAGAGTGTATTTTAGAATGGCATGAGCAATCTATCTGAGCCAACCTTTTTTTCCTCTTCCAGTGAAGAGCTGTGGCGGGGTTGGTACATGTTTTAGACTGCTGTGAGCAGGCTATCAGAGCTGACTGTTTTTTTTTTTGTTGCTCTTCAGTTTGAGCAAGGAAGTGGGATGCTAGTTCAGAGACTGGCACAGGGTGCTGGTTGAGCCAGCAACACTTCGTTTTTTTTTGTTTGTTTTTTTTTACCCTCTACAGATTAGGGAGCAAGTCCTTCTGATATTGCTGGAGTTTTACCTCTTTTAGCTCCCTAACATGATGTTTGTACCACATCCTGATTGTTATCCGGAGTGTACATGTTCCATTTAGTGCATTGAAAACATCTAACTCCAGGACTTAGTGTTTACTGGCATCAGTGGGTCCCCCTTGCTTGTAGAACCTTAGCCTTCATGGGTACATTTATTTATGAATAGTGCTTGGTAAACCCCACTTGGGCAATTGTGCTTGCATAATTAGAAGTCATCCATTTTGTCTGTATCTTCAGCAGAGGTATTCTTGATCTGTCATCCATGTCTTTATACACCTATACAAAGTACTGCTTGGTTCCTTATCATAAGATCTCCCAGCTTTTCAAAGGTAGTGAATTTACATCCACTCATCCACCTATGAAAGTAAGTACTTATTTTTATAATGAACGCATTTGGGAGGTTGGAAGGGTGGCCTAATGGTTAAGGTGTTTGCCTTACAAACACAAGGTGCAGGGTTTGAGTCTCAAAAGGGATAATTGGCTAGGCTTATCAATAGCTCACAAGGGCAGTTAGCTTAGTACTGACCTATGATACTTTCATGGTTTTCTTCATTGTTCTGTAAGCATTCTTCTCTTAAGTTTTAGATGTGACCCTAAAACATTCAAAATTAAATTGCTTTACTTTACTATATTTAACTCTGTCAAAATCAGACATTTTACTAATGGCATATATGGCTTTACCCATGAACAGAGTAATTAAAAACTTAAAAACTTCACCCATTGTTTTGCTAAATATGTTAGGATTACATACTCACAAAACTATATAAAACAATCAGTGTAATCACCCGCTCTCATTTATACTGAGGAAATAATTTGTTGCTGACCTTGGCTTCTGCACTTGAATGGGCATGACTTCCCTTTCATGTAGTTGTTCCTTCTCTCATGCCATATCCAGATCATGCTGATGTTGCTCTTACTCACTCTCTCCCTCTTTCTATGTACCACTTCCTTTCATCTTTGGTGACTTCCAGTTGTTATATATGTTGCTCTTTTTTTTCTCTCTCAAGCTGATTCATTCTCTTGGCTGCTTCAAAACATTTCACCATTAGCATAGCTGGTGCAGGATGAGAGGAGCAACTGCTCCTGGGTGCAAAGTGTTAGGGAGTGTGATTGACCATCCATCATCCCAAATCCCTTTAGTGCAATACCGGCTTCTGGTCTCTTTAATTTATGCTGAATTTTCAGGTCATTCAGAGACAGATTGAGTAGTTGTTAAGCTACATGCTGCAGACATACAGTATCTATCAGGCTGTCTCTATGGCTAGTAGACTAAACCTTCCACCCAAGGAATCTATTAAATCACCTGTTTTAAACCAGTATGAAGAAGTCCTTTTGATCTGCATTCTTTAAGCAATTATGCCACTGAATATTTTTTAGAGATCATCTTGCCTATACCCTAACTACATTGACTAATATAAAATAGCTCCTGTGCAATATATACTGTTGTACATTTTACTTCAAGGAAGCAAGGTTGTATACAGGTTTGGTGACAAACTGTTATGCAAGCTATAAAAATCCAGTTTATACTACAATTCACACTTCTTCTTTCAGCATTTCTAGGTTAGGGGTCGCCACAGCAGATCACCTGTCCGCTCATGATTGGCAGTGGGGTTTTACAGTGTCAAGTTGCCAGCCCAGCACCCAACCTTCCACAGAAGGCAGACGCATGCACTCATGCCTAGGGCAAATTTAGAGTGTCCTATCCACATACAGCATGTCTTTGGGATGTGGGAGGAAACTGGAGCACCCAGAGAAAACCCACGTGACCACAGGAAGGACATGCAGACTCCGCACAGAAGGCACCCCAGCCAAGGATTGAACCAGAGAACCTCTTGCTGTGAGGTGGCAATGCTAACCGCTGCACCACCGTGGCCGCCCATATCACATGCACATTATGTCCTACACCACCATCATCAATTATGCATGCGGGGGGGGGGGTTGATTGGCCTTGGGTTATAGCCAGCAACTGCAATCAATAAAACAAAGGCCAGCACACAAAAGTATAAGGGGCCTATAGTGTGTGTGTATATATATATATATATATATATATATATATATATATATATATATATATATATATATATATATATTTTTTTTTATTCCAGCATAAATTAGGTAAAACAGACGGGTTTCGGACCAAAGTTACTAAGCCTTCCTTAGTGTTGAAAATCATACAATGAAACAAAGCCTAATATATATTGATGTAACAACACAACACAACAAAAATCTTGCTGATTGGTTGGCTATAAATGTTCATTTAAACCTGGTGGAAATAATCCCCCCAGCTTAATGATCCACTTTTTCTCTTTTTTATTCAATATATTGTGCCAACCTGATTTGTTAACCCGGTCCCCAACTATTCTATCAATGATGGTAAACCTGAAAGTGGCTGTAGTGTTTACCAAAGAATGCTTGAATAATGCATTGTTTGGTCTTTTTTGCCTGATATCACTGAGGTGTTCAGACATCTGTAACCTCACTGGGCGAGAAGTCTGACTGATATAAAAAGTGAAACACGTGCAAGTGACTAGGTATATAACCAAATCTTTTCCACAATTGGCCAAAAATCTGATGTGAAAGACCATCCCCATATTTCTACTTGTGAACTGTTTGGACTTTGCCACCCTAACACAATGAACACAATGCTCACATGGATAACAACCCTGCAACAACTCCCCAGTTAAAGTGGCTTGGGATTGTTCCCCCAGAGTCAGACCCTGTTTATAATGGTAAAATACGAGCTCATGATTTAACCTCTGTTATAGGAGAAAAGGCATCTGTCATTAAGGATGCCTGATAACCTCTCATCCGCTAATAAAATATTCCAATGTTTGTTAACACTACCTAATAATACATTGGTGTTGCGTCCAAAAGTAGTTACCAATCTGAGTACAGGTTGACCAAGTTGTTGTTTGTCCTTGTACATCAGCAGGTCATTCCTATCCATTGAGGATGCCAAATTACTGGCAGTAAAAATAGTGCCAGTTTTGTATCCCCAGGACTTAAACCTATTAACTTATTAACTCCGACTATCTTCTCATGGCGCCTCTGTGGTTACACCCGAGCACACTGTGAGACGATAGTAACTCCATGTTGTTAAACCCGATTGCCTTCTCGCAGCACAGTTAACCTTGCAGTCAGATAGTAACTCCACTGTTGAAAATTAAGTTGAAAACGTAACTGAACGTTGTCAGGTACCTTGTCAGCTTAATTTTCAGCATGGAGTTACATGGTGTTAATATTTTAGTTTTCGGAGAAAATTGGCTTGCATATCACTCTGTACTTTCCTCTCCATAGCAAGCCAATTTTCTGTGTGTTTAATCAAGTAAGCCATTGCATCCAATCCAAGACACCACTAGCTTAACACCTCCACCCGTGACGTAGAAATCCTTTGTTGTTGGCTAATAAATAGGGGGTCCAACAGTAAAAATTCCCTTTCCTTTTCTTGCTTGTGCAAAATTTAGTGCTGGATCCCTCTATTTATTTTTGCTGGACACTTCTCCAAATGGGAGACTTCTACAGCAGAAAGACTTGCACCGGAGATCTGTCTGTGCTAGTCCCTTCTTCAGACCATTTCACCCAATCCAAAATAAGGTAGGATGGTGCCAGCTTTGCTTCTCTAAATATCAAATGATTGCTTTAGGCAGACAAAGTATACATAACTGAGCTTGGGTGTGTTGTAAGATGAGGTTGGGTAAAAAAAAAAACACGATGCGATGCTGAAACCGTGCATAAAGGTTTTTTTGGCATCAGGTTTACTATTTTGTTTTTTTTTGAAATGTAAATGTCACATTGAGCTTCATATTTTAAATAGGTTGTGATACAAGAGGCCGCCCACAAAAGTGTTTCCAACAAGTTGTTTGCTGTTACGTATTTATGTATAGAGGTCTCTGCTATGCTGGATTTGTATGTATCTGTTAACATTTGCTAACGTTTTTCATGCATTGCGTATCGCAAAGCAAGTTACACTACATACAAGTAATATTAGAGCCAATTCCTATCCTTGACTCCATAAAACATTTGCTTGTAGAGTCTTTGGTAGCTTACATAATTTTTATTTATTTATAATTCTTTACCGGGGTGTTGCACTGATTTCAGTAGACCACAGGCACCAGTTCATGAAATTAGTATTGTTTCAATCTTTGCTGTCAGCCACAAGTGCTCTTCATAGCATCACAATGTGCCCAGTAAAAATGACCCCTGCAATTTGTACGCAGTTAACATGTATCGGTGAAATATTTAAATGCGATTGTAGATTGTGTTGTTATAAGACCCCCTTGCTCCTACTACTATTGGAACGGTCTTTCTTCCACATTGCTGTCATTCTGCCTGCAAATCCTCATATTTTATGAAACGAGTGTTCCAAATGATTCGGAGTGCCAATGCTCAAACCAGAAAGCTCGCCATTCTTGAATGAATCTACTGGTACAGCTAAACAGCTGAAACAGAGGAATTAATCTTTTGATTCGCATCGGAAATGGCCTTATGAAATGAAGTGCTAACGATTAGTATATATAGGGAGTGCATGAATGGGGTTTTGTTTTAGATGGAAACCGGTTATTCCCCTTTTGCTTCTGTAAAATGTATTGCTAAAAACGAGACTTTAAAAGTGCATTTCATGAAATCAGCCAGGTAACACAATGCTGTAGTAATACAGTATACTTTTGAGTTGTATGTAAAGCATAACATGCTAAAAGATGGTCAGAATTAATGATGCTGCTGCTTCCAGTGATTCAATTAAAATGATTTTTTTGCAATGGTAGCTGCTATTGGGTTTAGGAGTCAAGGATACCTCTTGATTTAATTTCTTTTAACCATCAAATGGCCAGGTTAATAATTTGTCTTGTTACCTTCTTTTTAGGGTGCTTAATTTATTGGAAGGAGAGTGGCTGTAGATGCGTGTTTGTGTGGGGTGGGTTAGACACTGTGATTCTCTTATTGGAGGGAAACCCTGAGTAACACTTTTGTTTAGCGGTATACATTTTCCTATTGCTTGTGATAAAATGCTATCACCAAAACTATATATTTTTCATGTTAAGAATGCTTGCATACTTGCAGTGTTGGGTGTGATGTGACTTTTCGCTGGAAAGTGAGTGGAAGATACATTTCTGTAACTTGATTGTGGGGTTGAATGTCTAATAGTACTAAAGATTTTTTTTTTCTAATTTGATAATGCATGTGCTATACTTGAGAGCTTATTGGGGGGGGGGTTAATATTTTACTTTTATGACTGCTCTTTCTCCAAAACTGTTGGGACTTTAATATTCAGGAAATAATTTAACAACCATGCATCCGTACAGGTACATTTAACCTTTGCTAGCTCATGGTATCCTTATTTATTTATTTATTTATTTTTGCTTAATTTTTGTTTGAGTGTTGAGTAGTTACATAGTTACTGCCTCTGATTTGGTAAGAATGCTGTCTATTCATATACTGCATAGAACAGGCCTGGATAGACCCATGCTGGCATTTATTTTCTAAGCAATGCAGCTTAGCAAAGTACGCAGTTACCAGAGTAATTATGCAATAGCCTGGTCAAGTTTTTTATCAAAATTTTAGACAAATTAGGTCACAGTCTTGTTAGTGCAGGTATTTGCCATAAGAAGGATTTTTAAAGATGGGGAAAGATGTGTCTGTTTGTATAAGAAGCACATTTGAGGATATAGGAAGAGGATGAAAAGAATTCAAATGCATGATATCCAAATTTTTTTTTTTACAGCTGTTGGGGGTTAGTTTCAGTTATGGTAAGCCTCAGCAGTTAGCACAGAGGTCTGAGGTGCTGAGCTACCAGTGATCTGTTTCCTGTAGTCCGTGTATAGGGTTTGATTTGTTCCACATTTGTTTGCCTACTGCACAACTCTGCCAGGACCAGGTACATGGTCTTAGTCACCCCAAACTAGTGCTGGTAGTCTTTAATTAAAACAAAACTATTGTGAAACAGAAACACTACATTTCTGGGGGTACAAGTGTCTTCAAATCTGAACTACAAATACAAAGTCACATAGCTGAAATATGTGAGCCCTAGTATCTTGTCTAATCAGTACAGAGCTACTTGTTTGGGATTCTGAAAGAAGCACAGAATGCAACTTTTGTCTGAGATATGTGATCTACCAATGCTGTCTGTTAGAGCACAGCCTTGCTGTGTTAGGTTATTTGTAATTAACAGTAGGCTAAATAAAGGGAGTGTATGTGTTCTGTACAATACCGGTAAGTACTAAAGGCTTTGGTACACTTGCTGGACATTGGGCTATCTTTGGGAAGAGATCCTTTAGGTTATGAACACTACAATACTGAACAGACGGATATCTACTGTTATGATAAAATTTAACACAACTGTACTTTTTGAGGTGCCATGGCCTAATTTCCCTTAGTCAGTATGATTACCTCTTCGTGTCTCCCTTGAAAAGTGTCCACTTACCTAGTGAGTCTAAACCAGTTGCTCTGGAAGTGAAATGCACGTGAGAATTTAATTTACTTGACCACAGCATTTTCTGATGTAGACAAAGAATTGTAATATGAGTCATTACTCATTGTTTTGTACCTTGCTAACAAATAGGTGGGAGGAAGGGCTCAGTAATAAGTATTATTTCTTCTGAGTGACTATGGCCTTCTCCTAACAGATGATAATGACTCTGTGTTACATAACAGCTGCAGAAGCTAATATAATGAACGCCTACTCAATAGGCAATTATCACCTGTCTGAGCATGCATAACTTTGTACATCATTAGCACATTGCAGTTACAATATAGCACTGAGTCATTATCACTTTTCATAAGTAGAAGTCATTATCAGATTAATGAATCCACAAGTCAGATTTGGCTTTTTCTCCACTTAGAGTCATTGCAGTCCACCCCCCACCCCCCACAAGTAGGACCAGTATAGTAAGTAAAACTCTATTATGAATCGTGTTGTGTAAAATATGATATTTGTCTGAGTTTGGCAAATAACTGTGATAAGGAGCTGGTGAAGATGCTGAGAAAGAACAACTGTTTCAGGAGAATGCTACCACTTACAACTGAATATGTCAGTGACCATCCTGCAATACTTCTTTTTTAGTCTGCTTTTATCAGGCATGTGCAGAGTTTAGATGACAGGAAGGGCTTACTAATACAGAAATTGATCCCTTAGGTCCATTGCTGAATGGACATATGTAAAGAGAAAAGGCATAGGTAAGGCAGACTGCTGAAGGAGGTTGTGAGACTGCAGTCTTATCGGCTGTCTGAGTGGGTAGCCAGCACAGCTATCGGACAGATGAGATGGCCTTGCCTGCCACTGTCCCATGTCTGTCCTGGGTTCATTAGTGGAGTGACAGTCCTTACCTTGCTTTTTCTCTTTACATGTACCCATTCAGCAGTATGTTGGCTACACCAACAATGTGTATATTTACAATGATATGTGTCTACATGGTAAAACAACTGGGTCTGAATGCTGTACAGATGTATGGATATCAGTTTGTTTAGGACTCAGGTTATGGGAATTATGATTTTTTTCATATTTTGGTAAATAACTTTGCAAGGGAACATGTTAGTGTGCCAGGTAATACCTCATTTTGAAGACAGTATTACTCCTTACAACATGGTAAAAGAGCTGTGTCTGTGCACTGTACACATTTACAGAGATCACAGTTTGTTTAGTCTTGTAGGATTATGAAAATTATACATTTCCAATACTTCTCATTATTATTATGCACATATCTTTGCAAGGGAGCATGGTGATGACACAAATGATGCATCATTATCATATCCTGATAATACCACCTCTCACAGCATTCTCATTAGAAGAAGTCCCCATACAGTGAAACATCTATAGCATGAACATGTGTCTGTGTGAATATGTGACAAAATAGGTGATGCCATGAACAGCAGTGCTACATGTAACAGTACAACAGTACAAATGCAAAAATGTAAAGTAATATAAAAACTAGCTTTGCATTTTTCCCAACATAAGACCACCAACACATCTTGTTGCTTTCATGTAGCAACAGTAGTCTGACATAAATGATCCCTACAGACAATTTCCCAAACTAGTGGCAAGTCACACACATTAACAGTCTGCTATTCCAAACACATGATTATTTATCTCCACCCAGCAACCACTTTCCACAAAAAGTCATCTGCATTGCCTTCACAATAGTAACAGCCAGTAATTCTACATAACTTATTTTTACTGCTTCCCTGTGACATAGGCTATCATATTGCAGTGAACTCATAAACTGTGTATGTAACTCGTAGCATAAGCCTACCTCTTTACCCTTCCATTGCCATGATTCCCATATTGAGCCATCTTTCTAAAATCTTATAAAACTACACCTTTTCTAAGAGATGTTCTTCTTATGCACCTGTGTAACCCTCAGAAAACCACTACCTCCACATAACAGCTGCTGGTAAAATCACAAAACTATCCTATAGAAAGCATGCATTTCCTATTACTGCTGCATTTTTAGACTTAGCTCTGCATTACCTCTTCTTCTTAACCCTTTGGCGTCATGCTGCTTTTTCTTGCACTACTATCCATAAGGAACTCCATACTCAGCTATCAGTGTAATTCATGACCACACCAGAGTATCTGTCATAAAAGTATACCATAATGTAAACTTTTGTGTTACAGATGTTATGCCACTGACATGTCAAATTAATGTCAGTTCTATCTCCTGGCCAGATGAGAGTATGAGAAGTGCTCAACAGTAATGGACAGCACTGCAATGGTCATTGGGCTTTTCACTCGTCTCTACTGTTCCGTGACCATGGAGTTGAAATGCACACACACGCGCGCACACACACACACACACACACACACACACACACACACACACACATTATATATATATATATGGTTGACTATTACAGTGCTGACGTAGCACTGTACACCTATGAACTATTCAAACTACAGATGTTTGAATAGTTCATATATGTGCAAGCTACATAATTGAACGTTACATATGCAAATGTACTGTGCATTCACAAATATGAACCTTCAATTATGTAAGAGATTGTGGTACAGTGCGGTAAGGGAAATGCATCCCTTTCCTCACTGTAGTGCAACCTCAGAGTTGGAATATATAGTTAGGGGGGTGTGGGGGGTGCAGGGGGGGGGCTTGCCCCCTGCATAAACTGGATGTTAGGTGTACTAGTTAGGGAGTTATGGCAATGGTGCAATTGCTGTTAAGAGCTGTAAAATGTCGTGTTCGACATTTTCGGATTTAACAGCTGATTTTTGACATTAGGGCCATTAGTTAATGTGTACTTTCGGTGACATAGTTCACTGTTAAGTATGTTTTTTCTTACTTTGATATTTTAATAGTAAACATATATATATATATATATATATATAGGTCTACTTCTTTCATCGAAATTACAACTTATCAAAGAACAGAAGTAGGAACTCAATTCTGCGAAAGTGCACACCAGATATAGCACACTACAAACATATTTTTGCAGGGAGGCAAGTCCCCCTACACCCCTCACCACACCCCCACCACTTAAATATACTAACTCCGAGATCACACTACAGTGGTGAAAAGGGTATATTCTGTTATCCCCACTGTACCGTGCATCGGTGAAATGTAATTCGTGAAAGCACATTTTCACTTAAATACACTTTCTCAGACTTGGATTCATACCTCTGTCCTTTGATAAATTGTAATTTCAATGAACAGAAGTAGACATATATATATATATATATATATATATATATATATATATATATATATATATATATATATAGGTTTACTATTAAAATGCAGAATAATGGTTTCCATACTGCCAACTGTCAATTCTGTGAGTCCCCTGTTCAGCGAATGCCACTGTGCATTTGCTCATACATGGGTGATGTTTATATTGAGATTGCGGGACAGTGCGGATCGGGAGATATACCCTTTTCCGCAGTGTAGTGCTATCTCGGAGTTGGAATATATAAGTTGCAGGGGGGTGGGTGCAGGTGAGCTTGCCCCCCTGCAAAAACAATACTGTCAGTGATGCGCAGTATGGATCTGGTCCATACGTAGTGCTGTACAGGGTATAACAGTCTTGCAAATTCGAATTCGACTTCTCTTTAATTAGGTTGTCGATATTCCAACCTAATTAATATTCCAAACATTGAACATGTAAACCGCACTTTTGATAGCTTTACGTTTACATGTTCGATGTTTTGATAGTGTGTGTGACTAAAGAGAGTTATGGAGTCTCCCCCCACCCACTTAGCAGAGGGCTGGGAAGAAAAACTCCACATTTAGATGTTTAAGTACATATAAACAGATTTTTTTGTTAAGACTTTACATAATACGTTGTAGACACGTTAAGGTGTTTTGTTTAACCTGTAAAGCATTACTATGCATTAACTTTGGATTACTTGGGAAGAAAATAGTTAATGCACTTAGAAGCATTTTAAGCATGAGAACAGGTTTACACTGGAGCAGATAAGATCATATAAGCAGCTTTACTTAGAGAAGGGGAGAAGTAGCATAAGGATTTGAGAGTTATAATATTACAGGGGTCTAGAGAGACAGAAGAGTGCAGACAAAGGTTGGGGTGAGAGGATGAGAATTCTTGGTAGGCTTCAGAGATGTACAGGTGGTAAGAGGAGACTGAGAGAATATAGGGGATGGACAGAGGAAGCAGCGGTAGAGGGGGATTAGCCTGGAGTTAAATATGTGCAGAGCCAAGACTTATTTAGGTGTGTTTTTAAAGAGGCTTTAAAGAGAGGCAGGCTTGGGGTTGATCTGGTGTTTGAAGGGAGAGAATTCCATTGTTTAGAGATTGAGTATGAGTATAGACATTGCCCTGGTCGTTTTGAAGGTTTGGAGATTTCTAGTAGGTTTCTGTCTTCTGATCTGAGTGATCTGCTTGGTATGTAGTGTTTGACAAGCTTATCAAGGGCAGGACAAGTAGTGGGTTTGTAGGTAAGGTTGTGTATAGTAGCTAGTCAAGTATAAGTTAATTGATTGTAGAGTCCAAGCCAGTTTAGTTCCTGTAGTGGTTTACAGTGGTGTGTATGATATTTGGAGTTTGTGATGAACTTTGCGACTTTGTTATAACATTGTTTCTTTTTTTTTTTGTCTTGATGGAGTTTTGCAGGTTGGTGAGTATATAAGAACCATAAAATATGGAAAGGAGAAGGAAAGTTTTTGCTATTGTAGTCTTAGTTGATGTGGTGAGGAATTGCCTGTTTCAGAGGAGGAGTCCTAGTTTTTTTGTGGGTTTTCTTTATGTTTTGCTGGATATGAAGGTTGAATGTGAGTTTGTTATTGATAATTAGATCTAGTAATTTTGTTTCTTCCATTCTTTTGATGACAGTGTTGTCAGATGAGTGGATTGTTAAATTGGTCAGAGCTGAGGGTGGTATTTTTGGGGTGAAAGACTATAAGTTTGTTTTTTGGGGGGATTCAGAAAAAGTTGGGCATCTTTGAGCCATGATTCAATAGCAGTGATTGATTTTTGAGTATTCTTAACTAGTTCTGGGGGAGTATATAAATTATTGGTGAATATATTAAACAGTAGTGGTCCTAAGAGGGAGCCTTGTGGGACTCCTGTAGGGTTATGAATAAAGGGGGAGAGTTGGTTAGGCCATTTAACAGCTTGCCTCCATTCAAGTAGATAGCTTTTGAACCATTGTACTGTGGTAGGGTAGGAACCTAGGCTTGACAGAATATCAAGCAGTAAGCGGTACGAGACCATGTCAAAGGCTTTAGAGAGGTCCAGGAATGCTGAGGCTACCAGGTACCCTTCATCTCTAGTCCTATTTATGGTGTCTGTAAAGGGTAGTAGAGCTGTGGATGTACTCTGTCTGGGCCGGACGCCATGCTGAGTTTGAGTAAGCAAGTTGTTCTGTAGTAGGTGTTTCATTAACTGTTGGTGGATACACCTTTCAAGAATTTTGGATATAGGAAATAATATCGGTATGGGGAGAGGTTGGATATTTTGGTTGAGTTCCCTTCTATATATATTGGTGTTATATGTGATAGTTTTGAAATGGTAGCTACTATAGATTGAGAGAGAGAGATCTAATTATGAGGATGCTGATTGGACTGGTTAGCGGCAAGTTTTAGGTATCGTGGTGGGAGATTATCTGCGGATGTGGAGCAGGGATTTAATTTGAGCAGTATTTTTTTTATTGTTGAAATGTCTATACTTAGGCTGAAAGGAGAAAGAGGTCTGGTCATCTTTGCATTGGTTATGTGTGTTGTTATTGGCTCAGTCTGAGTTAGATGGTGAGGTGTTAATGGTGTTAGAATTAGAGATTGAGTGGGGGAGTCTTGTGTTAGTGTTCATAGGTTCATAGGTTCATTGGTAGATACTAGGCTATTGGCCCAAGGGCCTAAGTAAGCCTAGCCAACAAGGGTCCCTGGCTTACGCTACCCAAGAAAGTTATTTTCCTGTGTCCCTGTTGACCAGAGCCACAGAAGTGATCCATGGTATGTATTTCCTATTTCCCATCCACTCATCAAGATTTTTCTTGAAGAGTGCTAATGAGGAACTTTTCTTGACATAGATGGGTAGCTCGTTCTAGAGTATGGGAAGTCTCTGGGACAAGAATCTATCCCTCCAGCATGTCCTGTTTATTGTGGTGACAAGGTTTAGATCCCTAGAACATGTAGCTCAGAGGGATTGGGATTTATTTAGGTGTAGCATGTCCAACAGCTCTAGGTTTGACATAGCGTTATATGTTAGGCAGAGATCACATTGGAGTAGGCGATATGCTATGGAGTAAAGCTAGAGTTTTTTGAAACGGTCAGTGTAGGGCATCTGTTTGAGGCCAGTAATCTTCTTTGTGAGGTACTTCTGTGGCCTTTCCAGCTGCTGCAGATGTCTTGTGAGGTACATTCCAAAAGGAGCATTGTACTCTATAATGGGTCTAATGAGTGTCGAGTAGAGGGGAACAATGACCTCTTTTTTCCTGGATGAGAAACCTTTTGTGATGAGGGGTGCCACGTAGAAGGATTTTCTGACTACTGTGGCGATGTGATTATCAAAGGAGAGACTACTGTCCACCTGGGTCCCAAGGTCGCTTATCACACATTCAGCGTTAAGTAGACTGCCACCTATGTGGTAGTTCATGGGTACAGAGTTTTTACCAAAGGGGGTGGCAATGCACTTTTTGGCATTGAGCTTGAGACCATGGCTCTGACACCAGGCATCTGTCTCAGTGAGGCCATTCTGTAGGATGTCCACATCATTTGGGGACTCATCTATGGCTCCTAGTTTGCAGTCATCTGCAAACTCCATTAGCCAAAGGCCTTCTGTGTTAGCCTGTACTTCATAGAAGTAGATACCAAAGAGGAGAGGTCCCAGGACTGAACCTTGTGGTACTCCATTTGTCACTGGTTTGAAGTCAGATTTGGAATCTGCAACTTTTACAGTGTGGGTTCTGTCAGTGAGCCAGTTGGCAACCCATCTTGTGATGTAGGGATTTATACCTAGTTTAGTGAGTTTAGTTTAATTCCAGAATGGGGGATGGTGTTGAAAGCCTTGGTGAAGTCAAGATAGGCTGTTTGAACCACCTTACCCTTGTCTACGGCTTTGGTGACTGCCTCAAAGAAGTTGATCAGGTTCAGGAGGCATAATCTGCCTTTCACAAACCCGAACTGGGTGGGGTCCAGAGTTTGGAGGTTACCAATGTTTTTGTTTATGAGTTCCATGATGATACGTTCCATGGCCTTACAGACCAGGCTCATCAGGCTAATAGGGCAATAGTTCCCAGGATCAGTGGTGGCTCCCCCTTTGTAGAGTGGGATAACTGTCGCTGTGCGCCATTCAGTGGGCACAAAGCCTGATGTGAGACTATGATTGAACATGATGCTTAGGTGGGGAGCCAGTTCATTCTGAAGTTTGTGTAAAACACAGCCTAGGATGTTGTCCGGTCCCATGGATGCTGTGTTTTTGTCTTTAGAGAGTGCAGCTTTTACCTGCATAGTTGTGATTACATGGACTCTGCATTCTTCCTGTATAGATATGGGCCCTTTAGGGGGTGAGGGGGGGGGGGTAAAGTTAGCACTGAACCATTCTGCCAGGATGTTGGCAATATCAGTTGTTTATGTAATTTTCATGCCATTGTGCTGTAACTCAGAGCAGATCTGGGTGTTGCATTGAGATTCTTGACATAGCTATAGAATGCTTTGTGGTTGTCCCTAGAATCAGTGGCAATTTTGTTTTTGTAGCTAGCTTTGGAGGATCTTATAAGGAATCTCAGCTTCTTACTGAGGCCGACCAGGGAACTCCTCCACTCATAGGATTTTACTCTCTTTTGTAACAGTTTCTTCCTTCTGTTGTAGAATTTGTTTATGGCAGGGAACCACCAAATTGGCTTCCTTTTTTTTTGAGGATAGCGTCTTGGTTCTGTTTGGGATAGCATAATCCATGCACTCGTGTAAGTGCTTATAGAGCGCATCTGTGTCGGATTCAGCAGTCGTAACTGCATTGTCCATCTTCATGGCTGCCACAAAGTTCGCCACTTCTGTCTTAAGAAGCATGAAGTGGGCTTTGGAGACATTTTTTACCATGGTTTCCTTAATGGGGGATGGGGGCAGGATGTGGATATCTAGGGTGATTAGCTTATGGTAGGATCTGACCAATGAAGAGTTGACTTCAGGTGTTTAAAATAACATTAAAAATATGAACATATTTTGATAGATTCCTGGGACTTTCTGAAGAAATTTAGTAAAATACCATTTCATGAAAGTTATTTGTTTTTAACAATTGATGTAAAAGACCTATTTTCAGTAATTCCACATAAGGAAGGTATGGAATGGTTTGAGAAAATGATCATTGAATTCAACATGCTGAACCCTGATGAATTTAAATTAGTACTTGAAAATATGGAATTGGTCCTGAAATATAATTTTATTTATTTTCAGGGAGATATCTACCATCAACTTGATGGAGTTGCTATGGGTTCAGCGTGTGCTCCCATTTACACTAATTTTATAATGTTATTTTGGGAGAAAACATATATTTTTGGGTCCAGTTTTCAGCAATACATTATAAGGTATTTCCGTTTCCTGGATGATATTATTATTATTATTATATGGGATGGTTCACATGAATTAATTGAACAATTTATGGAATATTTGAATGACAGTACTAACTTTTTGAAATTTACATATGAGAGTAATAGGGATGAAACACATTATTTAGATGTCAGGATAAACAAGGATTATATTAAGAAAACATATAAATCAAACATCTTTAGAAAGGAATGTTATTCAAATTCCTACTTGCACTATCAAAGTGATCATCCTTACCACATAAAAAGAAATGTGGTAAAAGGACAAATGATTAGAGTGTCCAGGATGACAATGGACTTTGTTGACCTTATAAGAGAAGTAGATTTTGTACAAGAGATGTTTAAAGAAAGAGGATATCCTGACAATATGGTGCAAACTATTAAAAAAGAAATAATTAAGAAACGTGGTAGTAGATATGGTCCATTGTTGGTGAGTGGACAGTACCATAATAATACTATAAATAATAGTATTAGTACATATATAATTACGAATAATGAGGAAGATACAAATAAGGATAAGAATATAATAAAAGGAAAAACAACAGTGGTAAAGGAGATACTTTGATTAATTTTAACCTATTACTCTGATATAGGTTGGTTAAAAAAGTGCATTAACAGAATTTGGAACATGTTTAAAAGAGTGCTGACGAGGACAAGTATATTTCAACAGCAACTTAAATATACCTTTAGGAGAAATAGGAATTTTGAAAAATATCCTGGAAAAAAAGACTGGAGAGGTAAAGAAAGGGGCATTGTTGAAAGTGGGCACACACAAATGTGGGAGGTGTGCACAATGCCCTTTTATAGCCTGTAAAAAGGAAATAAATATCCCCAGCATAAATTTTACAATTAGGAGCTATGGTTATTCGAGTTGTTATACAAGAGGTGTGGTTTATTTAGCTTATTGTCAATCATGCTGGGGATATTATATAGGTAAGACTGAAAGGCAATTGAGAACCCGTATATATGAGCATATTAGGGATATAAATAAAAGGAATGAGAATAATGCACTTTTTAGACATTCAACCATTTGTCAAAACATGAATATAAAATTTTGGGTATTAGAGGAAGTGAAACAAAAAGAAAGGAGAGGTGATTGGGAAACATTTCTGGAGTATCATGAGATGATTTGGCAGATGAGACTGGATTCTTGGGTATACCCAGGAATGAACGATCACATCTCTATTAAACCTGCTTTGAAGTTACTGTCATTAAACACAAAAAAGACAAATAAAATTTTATTAAATTATGCTTTCCACCAATTATAATAAAACAGGACTACATGAAAAAGGTACATAGGTGGGTAAGATATATGTAGTGTCTTTATGATATATATATATATATATATATATATATATATATATATATATATATATATATATATATATATATCTTGCTATGAACTTTGTGTAAAAAGAAAAAAAAACTTTTAAATAAGCTTTTTATAAGGTCTATTAAATAGCTTTTTAATAATTAGAATATTAGGTTTATCTTATTGACATATTTATATTTATTTATTTAAAAATATTATTAGTGTATAGTTAATGATATATAAGTATATATATTTTGTATAATCAATAGTCAAAGGATATTATGATATCGTTTTACAAAAATTTCTTTTTGGCTTTATAATATGTATTCTACAATGTTGTTTACATCATATGTATAAGCCTTCATTTGCCTTCAAGATTCTATGTGTAAAAAGTTTTTTGTATATCAGACATAATAGATGTTTTTTATAAAATGGTTATTTTTATGTACTTTTTAAACTCATAGTATGCAACTAATGACATTACAATTTGTAGTATATGTGTATGTCTGAAGCATTTTTATGTGAAGTGTAAAAATATTTATATGCAATTTCATTTTAAGCAATTTTAACAGATATTTCATATACAAAGGGTTACCCAGAATTAACATTAATTAACTAACTTATCAATTTATTACTATGGTAAATAATTAACTAATGATTGTTTAATTAAGAGTATATAAACAGAATATTGGTATTAACATGAGATTCTGATGAAGTCTCACGATAAGAGACGAAAGCACGCTCAATCTGTTTTGAGTGGGTTGTAATAAAAGACTTTTGGATTACTATTACCACTATCGTTCAGTTAGTTCAGATTTGTGTTTCAATTTGTATCATTGTTGGTGGAGGACAGCCTTTATTGTACCCAACAGTGGAGGATTTTTTTCTCGTTGTGTATTTGGGATTGGTACTGGATTCGCCAGTACCTTGTATTTCGTGTGGTTATTGGTAAAGACTAGGTCTAGGATATTGTTGCCCCTAGTGGGGTTGTGGATAAGTTGATCCAGGGCATTGGAATTTATGAATTCCAGAAAGCGTTGAGCGAAAGAGTTTGTACTTGAGTAGTTTTCCCAGTTAATGGTGGGGTAGTTGAAATCGCCCATTATTAGGGTGTTTGGTTGAACCCTAATATTTTTCAATATAGCAAGAAAAGAGGAGTGGGAAACCTGGGGCATGGTGGAGGATCTGTAGCAAGCTACAATTTGGATTGCAGTTTTGCCCAGAGTTAGTTGCACTTGGATAACCTCAGATGCATTATGCTGACAACTAGCCTGGAGGTGTGGATATCCTTAATGAATATGGACACACCTCCGCCTTTGATGTTCCGGTCAAGGTTAGGTGGCCGAAAAGTGTGGCATGAGTTATAGCCTTGTAATGCAGGGGTGCTCTCTGGAGCCTTGAACCAGGTCTCAGTCACTGCACAGATAACGATGTTCTCCATTTTTTGGAGTGCCTCGAGGGAGTGCATTTTGAGATTTAGACTTCTAACATTGAGTAGCATTACCCTCAATTTTTGCTTTCCTGTTCCTGTTATGGTGGCGAATTTGTCATTTGAACCTTGCCTAAAAAAGGCACTATAGGGGCAGCAAGAGCCTTAGCCAGTATCTGGAATCCCAGGGGTGACCGGTGCAGGCCATCTCTGGCAAAGTATCGTGGTCTGTCGACCATGTCGTCCCAGACAGACAGATAGTGGATCCCCTTAGAATGACACCAGAAACTTGGCCAATTGTTGAAGTCAATCATTTTGTCCTTGTACTGCAGTATCATTCTGGGGGATGGCAGAATGCTACTCAAGGCTAGGGTCATACCTGCCTGGGCTACAAGATTGGAGAGCTCTTCCATGTCTCTTTTCATGTAGTCCAGGGGGGTACGTCTCAGGTCACTCACACCAACATGGACAATGACAGAGTCATATTTGTACTTGTTGTGGAGTGACCTGAGTGCATGGGTTATGTGGCGGATCCTGGCACCTGACAGACAGCTGACAGTAACCTCCTCCTTGTTTAGACTGATGAGTGGGACATCAGTGTGCCTGACTATAGAGTCACCTACGACTAGTGTGTTGGGTACGTTGTTTTGCCTTATGGGCTCTGGTTGAGTGGCACACTGAGTCTGTGGGCTATGTGTCATTTGGGTTGTGTTGGGGGGGGTGGAGGTTGCTTGCGTTTCTGCTTTGGAGGTCTCTGTTGCTTGAGCAGATTATTATTGAGAGCCTCCGTGAATGTTTTTGTGTTTCTATGTGTGGATTTTGGTGAAGTAGGTTTAGTGGGACTATGTGATGAGTGTGGTGTGGTGCAAATGTTTACCTTCTCCTCTTGACTGTCAAGTTCAGTCTTGGTTGGAGAGAGCTTTACCTCCGGTTTGGTTAGATAAGTGCATCTCTCACATGTTGTAGTGTTGGGTGGTAGGAGGAGAGGGTTGTCTGTGTACATGAGGCAATTGCTACATTATCCCAAGATACCCATAATCATCAGATAGACAGGAGAGAACACTGGGAGCTGACCCTTGGACATGCCTGAATAAAAAAACTATTTTCCTCTAGACAAGTGAGGAAAGCGAGTACAAGAGCTGTTTTTCTCTAAGCAAGTGAGGAAAGTAAGTACAAAAACTGTTTTCCTCTATGTAATGAGGAAGGCTGAGTGTTGTAGTAATTTGTAGCTTATTTAGTGCTTACAACAAGTTCTGAACAAGTACTGAGCACAAATAAGCAAATTCAAGTTCTACAACTAAGAATCTGTATCTGAACTAGACTAGTTACAGGAAAGAAATAAGTGCAAATGCAGGCTTTTAAATCAGAAAGTTGAAAGAGATGGAAAAATTGCCCAAACAGCCAGTAACTACAATTCCCATGCCAGAAACCACTCCTTATGTGGTAGATAGGTTACCTAGTGCTTACCACTCCCACTGATAAGCTAGCAGGCTTCCCTCCAACACAGAATGGCTTGGGGGCCTTAGGAACTTACAAAGAGTCCTGGATACAACAAATCTGTATCTGGACTAGACTAGTTACAGAAATGGGCTGAAACAAGTGCAAGTGCGGGCTTTTAAATCAGAAAGTTGAGAGAGAGATGGAAAAACTGCCCAAACGGCCAGTAACTACAATTTCTGGACCAGAACCAGTCCTTATGTAGTAGATATGTTACCTAGTGCTTACCACTCCCACTGATAAGCTAACAGGCTTCCCTCCAACACAGAAAGGCTTGGGGGGCTCAGGAGCTTACGAACAGTCCTGGATATAGCAAATCTGTATCTGGACTAGATTATTAGTCAGTAGGTCAGCAATGGATTTTATATAGTGTTTATTACATTATCTACTATTAGTGATGAAGGCCTATTGGTTGAATGTGAGTGCTCTATGTGTGTACCTGGATTTAGAAGGGTTGATATTGAGTGCCAGCATTTTTGGGGTTGCATTTATGTTGTAGCTGAAGATTTGAGTAGTAGGATGTTTTGCTTTTGTCTGCTAGTTTGGTTACACTATTATGGAGTGTTTTAAAAGAGAGAAGATTTCGTTGAGTTTTGTTTAGTTTCCATGCGTTCTTTGTTTCATCAGGTTAATACAGTCTTTGGTTATCCATGGGGATGTTTTTTTACCCTTTTTGTCTGTACAAGGGCTAGGCTATCAAGTATTTTCAGGAAGGTAGTAATGAAATATTGGGCAAAATCATCAAGAGGTAGTAGCTTTAGGGGTGTCCAGTTTATTTTATGGAGCAAATCATTAAGTATCTGTTGACTAAATTTAGTTGTGTTTCTAACCAATTTCATTGAGTGTGTTTTTTGATGGAGGGTACTGAATCTGATGGCATATGTGGTAAGATGATCACTAAGTAAGACTGAGAGTGTGACTGAGCAGGAGAAGTTTGTTGTGTGAGTTACTGGAATCCAATCCAAAGTAGAATGGCAAGTAACGTCTTTATTATACTGTTTTGGATTGTTATTAGTTGTTTAAAGTCATACAAATTAATACTAGTGGTGGGAGAGTCAGTTGTGATAGAATGCCAATTGATGTTCATGTCACCTAGGATGACTGTTTCTTGCTTGATGTTTTGTGATGTCCAAGATAGTATATCTTCCAGGACAGGTATGTTGTTTCTGGGTAGAGTGTAAGCCACAATGATACAGATTATTTTTGTATCTTTGAGGTACAAGGAGGCTATTAGGCTCTTGGCATTGGAGAAGGTAGGTATACTCTTTGAGTAGGGAGTAATGTTGAGGATGGAGGGATACAGAAGGGCTATCCCTCTGCTTTTCTTATTTGGTCTATCTGCTCTATAAATAGTATAGTCGGTTGGTGTAATTTCTGTATCTTTTATGTTGGGTGCAGCCAAGTTTCTGTTAGGGCTAGTATATCTGGTTTGTTTTGTTATATCCAGGCATGCAGTGGGGTTATCTTGCTGCATATACTTCTTAGGTTTAAAGTAATTAAATTTAGGCTTTTGATGTAATTTTTGTTGTTAGTATTTGTGTTTGGCCCGTGGTTTGGGTGTACATCTCCACTCTGTAATAGGATGAAGATTATATATGTGTACAATGAGTAATATTTTGTACTGGGGTGTTGGAGTTAAGGGTATAAAATGGGGTTTGAAGGACATAGTTGCTAGTCAGATGGCTAGAGATGTATGGGAGGGTATAATGAAATAGCTGAAGAGATATGTTAAAGTAGTAGTTTTGTTTGTAAGGTAGGTTATTGGTGGAGGCTGATGATATATAACAGTGTGTGGCTGTTTTGTCAGAAAGTGTTGTAGCAAAGCTAAGGATTATTAGCAATGAGGTTAGACAGGAAAAAAGTTGCATGTTGGGTGAAGTAAATAACAGTGATATGTATAGAAAAATTAATCAGATGTTATTAAGTAAATAGGGTTCGAAGTATGCTTATACTTCTATGGGTGGTAAGATGCTGAAAGGTGATGGCTTTATTTAACTAGTGTAATGTTCAGTTCTGTTGCAGATAATATAATGTGTAGTTATTTGATTGGCCGGTGTTGATTGTGGGTGGATATGAATGTAGGAGTAGTGGAGGTGGGTTGGAACTGGGGGTAGGGTACAGCAGATGAGTGAGCCCACATGTAGCAGGCAGAACAAGGCCACATGGAGCACCAGATCAATGAAAATAAAATAAAAATTAACTATCACTAAGTTTGTGGACTACAAGTAAGTGTAGGTATACACTGGAGATTATGCGCTGCACTTACAGTAGAAAGTTAGATTGCAATGGCTTTTAAACTAAATGTGCAGTAAGAAATACGACCCAATTAAGACTACCTAGGTAACCTGAAAGAGAAGAAGAAGAAGAAAAGCTAACTTATTTGTTTGGTGGGTAGATACCAGCAACATACTTATCAGCTTACTTCACTTATCTTAAAGTTAGCAAAAAGGACTGTTATCTAGTGGGGTATGATGCGTTCTAAGCTGCAGTGTCCTGGCAATTGTGCATGCCTCTACTAAGCAGTAATTGAACTTCAAAGTAGTAAAGGAATATTACAGCAGCATGGCTGAGTGAAAATATCCTACATTGCAGTACTGAATGTATTCTCATCCCTTTTATTTATCTGTGACTGATAATGGTCCTGTGAGCACAGGTAGCAGGGCACATGTAAAACAGTTTTCCGAATCCAGTTTGAGGAGGGGGGACACATGTGTGGTGATGGCTGATTGGGTAATTGTAAAAAGAGTGTAAATGCTGAAGTTATGAGATAAAGCAGTGAAAAATGGAAAAAAAATATTTTTTTTGCCCATAAAAATGTTGTTTGCTGTATAATCATGAATCTAGTCATATAACCATTATTTCCACTGATGTGACTTTTGTCAGTTTGCCTCCTGGCCATCATGCCTATCCTCACTGATCTTCTGGACTAGTGTCTCCCAAGTATGGTTAATGACAGACCCTTCTTATCTCAGAGGCCACCATACCTTATCAGTGTGAACAGGCTACTCCGTGAACTTACCATTATGTCAATAACCTTTGACCATTCGCCAGGTGATCACACATCTGCAGGTTATGGCTTTGTATTACCACCCACCTGCCATGGTAAATATGTATATACATAAGCAGAATTAAATCTCTTATCCTGGGGTAGCTGTGGCAATCCACCATGATGTAAACAACACACAAAAGCTGATAATGCTGCCCAAGTAGTCTGTGCTCCATTCCGTGCTTTACCTCTGAAAACTACTTGAGCTGGCTCTTAACAGACAATTTTTTAACCTGCATCCCAATGCAGCAGTTAACTGACACTATATGCCTGTTTTTGACTTATTGTCTATATTCATACTAATTTCTCAATAATACCCACTGATGATGTGTACTTCAACTTAAGTAACGCACAGTATTTTAATTCTTTAAAGTCATTCACTAGCTTGTTGTATCTTAGATGTGTATTATTCAAGTTCATAGGTGAATACTAGGCTAACTGCCCTGAAAGGCCTTTTTAAGCCTAGTTAGTAACCAAAAGTCAGAATCAAACCCTATACTTTGTGTCTATGAGGTAAAGACCTTACCATTTATGCCAAAACCACCCCTTGGTGTCATATCATGTCATATCACTTTGTTTTCCTTCATATTTTTCATCACTCCATGTAGTAATCAGGATAACACATGTCACTTAAAAGCTATTGCAAACACCATGTTTGCATCATTACTGACATAGCAATGCACTATTCATGTAGTGTATGACTGCAGTATTATTGGCTTTTTAAATATTTGTACACAAAAACTACTGTGAAGATCACCATCACATTGACATTGACTGTAATTTAGCAAACTGTGATGCATCCCTTGCAGTAGCTTCTTGTTTATCTTGTCTCCCACACCTGGCAATGTCATTGGAATGCATGGTATGTCTGGACTTGGCACTTGCAGAGTTCAATACTTTATCTGAATTACACAAACAATCATGTCAAATATTTGATCATGTTTGATATTCAAACATTGGCTTGGCAACCCAGTCCTGTTTTACATTTGGATACACAATGTGGTAACACACATTACCCTTGGGAGAAGAGTTAGTCTTGGGGCATCACATTACTATTAACTGACAATTCACATTAGCACTATGATCCAAATGACAAGCATTGGCTTTATTTTCACCCCATTATACAAAAAGTGTTCAAATTTGGGACAATGCTGACACAGCAGAGCATAAAAGACGACCAAACTGCATGGTGGAACTGAGTTATATGTTTGAGATTGTGATGATATGTGGTAGTGCCAGCTGTGCCAGGAGGAGTAGGGAAGTAGATGTGTAACATATGACAGCATAGCTAGCTAGAGTCTTGTAAAGAATTTTACATCATTTGTATATCAAACTGATTTGTACAGGTGCTCATGTTGAAAATGTATTTGTAAAGCTGCTTGTGTTAAAACTGTACCAACAGTGGGTCCTGCTGGACAGAGAAGAAATACACCTGTATGTCAGACTGTATTGCAACTGTTGACATGAATATATGCTAATACTGGAAGAGAAGAGGTTAAACTCAGTCTAGCTAACTTTGAAAAATAGCCTAAGATCAAATTACCTGGCATAGGCCATAACGATTGTATCTTACAGTACTGATTGCAGCCAGAGACAAAATGTCTGTGAAAACAAGGACTAGGAATCCAACTGTATTGTCCTTTGGGGTGAACTAATTGCTACCCTGGAAGGGTGGAAATTTTGAAATGGTTTTATAGCTTCCAGATGCTATAACACATCTTAACAAAGCTCTGTGTGTGTGTGTGTGTGTGGTGACACATATGTGCAAGATTCTGGTTCATTTTCTAGTAAAGGGGGTAGTGTGGGAACCAGAAGTCAGGTGACAAGATGCATGTGATGTCATTCTGTAATCCAACACTGAAATGATGTTTTACTACTAGATGAGACATAAGTCTCAGAGCAGTCTGTTTATGAAACCTGACAAGAAAGAAGGACCACTCATCCACATCATCTTGCCTTGCTGTAGTAAGTAAATGAGGGTACAGTAATTCTTCAGATCAGTCAGGAAAATATAGTAAGATTAGATAAGTATTGCTTTCTGTATCTGTGTGAATCTTTCCATCAGTGTTATTTTTAATATTTCCTGTGTCTGAAACTCTGGTGTTTATTGTAAATAGATATTTAGTATTTTATGTTCTTTTATTATTTATTATTAAACATATTTAAGTGTTTTATTGTGGTTGGTCTTTTAGGGAATATTTTTACCTTTGAGAGTACTTATATTTATTTGGTGACACCGTGGCCACTCCTGAAAGCCTTCTTGCATTGGTCAAACACTACCATTTGTATTAACATTAATTTTATTCAGTATAATTAGGTACACTTGTAGCAGCCTTAAAGTAGCTGGCTTTGATGTGCTCTGGTGCAAGTATATACCTTATAGTCTGGGCAGAGAGGGCATAGCAGGTAAATCTGTGCCAGCCTTTCCCAGGTGTATGTGTGTGAAAATCAAATCTCAAAGAGTGTGTGTATCCACTACTTGGAGCAGGGACACAGTGCACTGGTTTAGCAGAGATGGTGATGGAGGTCTTGGATTGGAACACTTGGCTGAGGACTCAACTCTACAGCTGTATCAGTGGGGCGTCTTATTTGGAGCCTGGAGAGAGAGAGAGGGAAACCCAACCCCAGGACTGAGTGTGCTACCTGTGTGCTCTTAAAGGAAATTGTGCTTGGTGCAGTGAGCTGCATCTGAAAAATAGTGTGTGTATCTATCTCTGTTCCAAGTGAACATCTCTCACCAGTGCCAGTGATGACAATTGAGGTTCCTTGATTACTGGCCTAGAAGAGGGATGTCACAGAGATCATTAGTTTGAGTTGAATTTCTGACTATCTTTGCCAAAGCAGCATGAGCTACATCACTGTATTGTACTGTACTGTACTGTAACCACTGCTTATGTTATATGCCTCTTATGGAAATCTTATGTTCACAGGCATGGGACTTCTCCCCACTCCCAGTGGTGTAGATCAATAGTGTGATGGATCAAGGACTTCCATTTCTTACAAACCAGCTCTATATCTTTATCATGCATTTCTAAACAGCACCATAAGTGGTTCAAAATAATGTTGCACCATGGCATGAGCACCATTTATTTCATATTGGCCACATTGGTGATCTTTTTAGTAATACCTGTTGACATATGCCACAGATCAGACTATTGGTCTACTTCTTGGAACTCATTATGCCTAGCACTTCCAATCCCATGATGCCTGTCTGTTGCTAAAATTTTAATGCTGACATTTATTCACCTCAAATTCTGCATGCAGTTCAGAAATGCTTTCTTCTCCAAAGCTAAAGATAGATAGATAGATAGATAGATAAATAGATTTGTCATTAGAGCAGATTGGTGATGGAAATTCAAGAGATATACCATGCTATATTAAGTCCATGCCCATCACTGTAGCAGCAATATTTAGCAGAATACCATGGACTGTCATATTGACTATCACCTGCTAATTGAACTGCTTTTCCTTGAGCTTCTTGCTGATTCTAAGTGTTCTGCACTATTGGAAAAAGATAGTCACTCTGTATGCCACAGAAAGTAGTCTGCATGAAGAGCTTCCATCCCACATTAGCAAATACTCTTGCTAAATATTCATAGGTACATCCAGGGAAAAATACAGCAGCTGCATTGATTAGATTTTTCACAGCCATTCATCCCAGTAAAAGCTGGCTTTGCCAATTTACTATTTCATGTCCATTCATACATAGTACTCTGGTAGCAAACATTGATCACTCATAACTTTTATGGTAATCCTCACATATTGGTGTTTTGCACTATGAACATATATCAATTTCATCAATAGCTCATCCAGGCAATCCACAAAGACTGTGAGTCATCATCATAAGCCCCCCTTTTTCCCATTTTTCTACATAAGGTCGGAGTATCGTGTTAACTGTCGCCAACTCTCTCAATTCAGTGCCACACTCCTGGCTTCTTCAACACTCATGCCTGACTGTCACAGATCTTCTTTCACACAATCCATCCAACTCTTTGCTGGATGTCCTCGTTTCCTCTTACCTTCTTCCTGTCTGTCTCAAATCTTCCTCACCAGATTGTGTTCTGCTTTTCTACACGTGCCCAAACCACCATACTCTGTTCTCTTTGATCTTTTCTTTTATTGGAACTACTTTGGCTTCTACTCTTATGTCCTCATTCCTTCATCTGTCCCACAGTGTGCATCCGATCACCTTTCTCGGGCACTTCATTTCCATCACCTCTAGCTTCTTCAACTGTTCTGCCTTTACTGCCCAGGTTTCTGTACCATACAGTAGTACTGGTCGCACCACTGTCTTGTACACCTTACTTTTCAGCTTTTTTGGCATTCTTCTGTCATAGACTACACCTGATACTCTATGCCAGTTGGCTGTAGCCCCTCTGATTCTAGCTTTGACCTCTTCATTCAGACTACCCTTCTTCTCAACTACTCCTCCCAGATACTTGAAGCTGTTTACCTGTTCCACTATCTTCCCTTATATCTCCATTCTCAGCTTCTTCTGATTTCCCCAATTTGCTGCCATTACCACCATTTTATCTATACTTAGTTTCATCCCATGTGCCTTCAGATTTGCATTCCATTCTCCTATCCTTTGCTGAAGTTCTAGCTCAAAGTCTGCCTGTACGGCCACATCGTCTGCATATAGCAGCTTTGTTGATTCATCCCCTCCAACCTGTTTACTAATGTAGTCCATCAGCAGTATGAACAGCAGTGGGCTCAGAGATGAACCCTGATGTACAACCACACCCACTGGGAACCCCTCTCTGAGGCAGAACACTGTCCATACTTGAGTCATTTGGTCCTTGTACATAGCCTGCACTAATTCTACCAATGTTTCTGGGACTTCAAACCACCGCAGTGCTGCCCAGATCAGCTTTTTTGGGACCTTGTCATATGCTTTTTCCAAGTCTAGGCATGCCCAGTTGGACTCGCTCTTCATCTCTAGCTTCTTCTCAAGTATCTGTCTCAATGCAAACATCAGGTCAGTTGTGCTGCATCCTGATCTGAATCCAAACTGCTCATCTCCCATCTTACATTCTACTACTCTGCGTATCGTTTATCAATCACCCTCTCCAGAACTTTCATGCAGTGTGATAGGAGTTTCATGCCTCTGTACTGCCCACAGTTGTGTATGTCCCCTTTGTTCTTGTACACTGGCATGAGAATGCTTACTCTTCAGTTATCTGGGATATGCCTTTCTCTCCAGACTGATATTAGTATACTCAGGAGCCATTTCTCCCCTATCTCACCCAGCATCTTTATCATATCTGCTGTGACCTCATCTGAGCCTACTGCTTTCCCTGACTTCATCTTCCTTAGTGCTGTTCTTACTTCTTGTAAGGTGGGCTCCTCTTCTTCTCTCATTGTAAGCTGTTTCTGAGACAGTAGATCTTCTGTGGGGTTTTCTTCATTCAGAAGCTGCGGGAAATACTCCTTCCATCTGCCTTTGATGTCCTCTGGGCTGGTGAGCAGATTGTTGCTGGCATCCCTTATGAATGGTGTCTGACTATCGTCTTTATCTTTCTGTCTTTGCCTTGCAACCTGACATAGTTTCTTTGTGCCACTTACTGAGTCACTTTCTAGATGTTGGTACAGTGCCTCTGATGCCCTATTCTTTGCTATTGCAACTTCTTTCTTAGCTTCTTTGTTAGCCAACCAGTAATCCTTCTAGACTGGTCAGTCTTTTCTGTCTCCCACTTCTTCATGCACTCCTTTTTTCTTTTGATGACTTCCTGTACTTCTGCATTCCACCACCAGCTTTCCTTATGTACCTTATTTCCATAGCTGGCTCAGCCACATATCTTTTCTGTAGTCCTAACACATGCTGTTTTTAGGCGCTGCCATTCTTCTTCACCTCCCCCTATTTCTTCCTCTTCTTGGGATGCTAGAGCCCTGAGTAATTCTTTGAACTATTGTACTTTCTCTCCAGTCAACTTCCAGGTCTTCAGCCTGGTCTCTGTTGACCTGAAGGCCTTCTCTGACCACTGCTTGCAACTAATTGTGGCAGCTAATGGTTTATGGTGTTTACTGGGAATGACTTTGCAATTATGGATTCTGCCCCAGTGCCTTTCCTTACTAGGGGGAAGTCTACCTGAGTTGTATGTTGACTACTCTTGTATGTGATCTTGTGACTGTCTCTCTTTCTGAACCATGTGTTGGCTACTATCACGCCATTTGCCAGACAGAAGTCTAGAATGGCTTCTACTTCTTTATTCCTGTTGTCCCACCCATGTGGACCCAGGCAGTCCTTATATCCTGTTCTGTCTGTCCCGATATGTGCATTCTAGTCACCCATTATCAACACCGATTCATGTTGTCCTGCTTTATCTAGCAGGTCCTGCAACTGTTGTCTGAATGCAGTCTTTTCCTCACTATTACAACCCTACTGTGGAGCATGGTCTGAGATTATGAATACTCTCCTGCCATTACACTAGAGTCTGACTGCCATGAGTCTGTCATTAATTCTGATGATATCCCTTACTGTCTTCTGAAGCCTCTCTCTCACCACAATTCCTACACCATTTCTAGCCTGCCCTCCACCTGAGTAGTAGACTCTGGATCCCAAGCCAAGTGGCTTTGCTGCACTGCCCTTCCATCTCATCTCCTGGATACTCCTCCGTATCATCATATCATCCACTTCCAAGCTGCATCTTGTCAGTGAACCTACATTAAGTGTAGCAATTCTCAGTTCATGTTTGGCATGTTGGTTGGTTTTACATCCAGCTTTCGGTCAACGGAGCTATCCCAAGTAACCCAGGCTGGGCAACTAGACACCAGCCAGCCAGTAGCTTATTGGCCCAGGGCTGCTGGGCTTTATGGCAGGCACATACTGGCCAATAGGTGCACATATACCCCTCCCACCATTAGCACATGTCCCTGGCATTGGTCAGAGTAGGCTAAGTCCTCAACCCACTTATCACCGGTAACTGCCCATGCCCATTTTTGGCGGCATTAGTCAACATGACCAAATCACCTAGAGCCATATTTTACCCCATCAAGTGGCTAGCCCTACCACGGCATGCAGTCTGTGATCCGTGTTCTCCTATCTTGAGGATACTGCACACCACAGTAGATGCTCAAAGTGGTTGAGCTGTACAACTATTCCCCCATAGGGCACCATGTAGAGTCTGTGCTGCTGCCCACAGCTCCATTCTTTGGTGAGTTTGAGATGGAAACACTCAGCATGTTTATCAGACATGGGAGGAAACCCCATGGAGATACAGGGAGAACATGCAAACTCCAAACAGGCATTGGTTGGAGGTCAGGATCGAACCTTGCACCTTGTGCATGGGAGGCGAAGACCTTAACCACTAAGCCATATACATTGCAATACCATGTGCTGCTCAGTAGTTTTATGTCATCAAATTCCAATGTTGACATACTGGTAGATGGCTCATACTAGTCAGAGTTACCGTCTGCACTTTCATTACTATCCTCCAACATTAGAACATCTTCACTTGTCACACTGTTGGCTGATATTGGATTACTTGTACAGGAGTGCTACAAGCAAGCAAGCATTGGTGTATGTAGGCCTTCTTCTACTTAACAATATGTCTGCCTGAGTCATTTACTCTTTGGTTGCTACCACATTGTGGTTTCTGTTGTCAACTTCATGAACATACCTTTATGTTTAAGTATGGGTATTAAACATCCGGTTTTCGATAAGGTATATCTCAGCAAATTGTGCTGCTGCATCATTCCATGTTGAGGCCATTGTGTCAGCATCATGTGTGGTAACCCAGGTGATGCAGGTCTGTGTTCTAAGACTTGTCACATTATACATCTTCCTTGTTTGCTCCCTCAACTCCATGATTACTTTTGACTTGTACCACCACTCCTTCAGACATTGAAAATAGTGTTGGCAACCAATCCCATTTCCATTCTTGTCATATGCATTAATCTTATGTTCATTGTACTTTTACTCCTTAACCCATGATCCAGTTCTGTAAAAGACCTATTTCTTGTTAGAGCAACACTTTCAGTTTTATGGTGGCCAACATCCATCCTGGATATGGTATCTCTTTATATAACAGTGGTCACTGAACCAATGAAAAAGAAGCAAAATTTGTTATGTGGCACATTATAAGCATGCTTTCAATGCCAAATGTACAACAGTACTAGTATATAGTGCGTCTATTTTCTTACATTGTTGCCCTCTCTGATTTCCATGTTTATGATCAGCTGCAGTTCTTGAAACTCCACAGACCTCAGCAGCATCAATTTCTACAGCCAAGCATGACAAAAAAAAATGTTGGCTTTATTAACAAAAATGGTACACACGCATTGCATGTGCTGTGTAACATTCATTATGTGTACATTGCCAGACTGTTATTTACCAACTGATATTTCATTCTGAACCATCTAAAGGTTATCATGCATATCACAACTATTCTGCTTACAAACATACAGTATGCTGCATGTGTCTGTTTACATTTAGATATAGTTTTTTATTTGTCCACATAAACTGCATTAACATATTATTCCTGTAATTACTGTTCAGTGCAATGATTTATTGACTAGGTCTTCAATCTTCCTTTAACTGAATCTTTCAAAATAAATCTGCATGATTTTGTAACAATATCAATAACCACTGATAAAGATGGTCACAAGCCATAACTGACAATCAGGTTGTTATGTATCACCAAGTCATTTCAGGTACACCATATCAAAATGGTTACTGTGCCAGCACGTGTCATAAAGCAGTACATCAGGCTGCAGATGGCAACCATGTTTGTCAGGAATATGACTCAATGTAATCATGCAGTCTTCTTTTAAGCTTAGTAAATAGCTGCAGTTATATACAGTGATTGTGAACTTGACTACGTCAGCATATGGTATAAAATGGTAACAGTTTTTCAATTGATCATCCATCATATCAGCATCTACAGCAAAGCTTCTTTACTGTATATGCCTTACCTGTGTATGGTTAACATCCAGCTGCTGTGTTATTGTCACAAGTGCCTTTGCTGTGAAGACAGCAACTCATTCAGGGGTTGTACAGACAGATACAAAGATTGCATATAACTACATTGACATTGATTCCACATTGTAGCAGTAATGCATATACCTCTCAACTTCTTAGAGCAAGAAATCTGGACAAAGCCATGAATAAAAGTGGGACAAAGGCCCCGAAATAGGGACAATTTTTAAATTGTGCTCTCAAAAACTTAGAAAGTTAATAGAATAACAAGTTTTAGATAAGCATGGATTTTCTGAATGATATGACATCTGAAACAAATGTCTGTTATTATTATTTTAACTTTAATCTTTAAAGATTTGCCACTAATTTGCCAGAAAACCACATTTTTTTAAAAAATTAACCAAAAATATGAGGCAAAAATCTGGACATTCTGTGAAAATCTGTATAGTTGAGAGGTATGGCTAATGCAAGTAAAATAACCAGAGTCTTAGCATTCAGATAACCAGTGTGCCCCCCCCCCCCCACACACACACACAATGAACAGCATGCGAGTTTTGCTGAAGGCCTATCAATTTAAAGATGACAGAAGAACTCCACACTTGCTCTGACTGAGCAGCACAAATTCACAGGATGTATGAGACACTAACAGCAGACCATCACTCAAACTAATATACTGTTTCGTGCTACTACCAAGGCTATCATGCTCACCTATAATGCTGTCTCCCTCCTGTATTCAAAACATGGACTCAGGATCAGAAGAAATGCACATGCATGCATGCTGCATATGTTCTGCCATTCCTATACTTCAGCCTGATGACTGGATGTTGGTCTGCTCTTTCTCTCTGAAGAACTGAAGATTGTTGACATGGCATTTTTCTTCAGATGGCAATGAATCTGACATTTTAGCAGGTGTCCTGGAAGAAGGTTCATCATTGCATTAGTTTAAGCATGCTGTCCTCAAAGTGTTTTGAGCAAAGGTAAAACTCCTCACTTCCTTTGAACTAATTCTTTTGCATACTTCACTATGTTTCCCACAATGAATTGCCCATAGAGAGAAAGGTCTCAGCCCTGAGAAGGCATGTATGGCACACTATTCTCAAGTCATCTAGTGTGTGTGTGTGTGTGTGTGTGTGTGTGTGTGTGTGTGTGTGTGTGTGTGTGTGTGTGTGTCTGTGTGTGTGTCTGTCCATGTGTTTGTGTGTGTGTTACACATCTGTAGGCAAGGCAGTGAGGCATATTGTACTGAAGAATGTACTTGAAGAATGAAGGAAAATTATAGAGTCACTCTTGAAAATGGGATAAAAACCTGTTTTCTGTTGTACTTTTACTGTTGAACATTTAAAGATTTTCATTTTTTTTCTCATTTTTTCACCTAAGTATATGAAAATAGACAACATCACTACCCTAACTCTGGCTATGGTCAGTTGAGTTCTTATAAATGCTGCTATGTTATCAGACCTATGATTAACAGTTTGTGCTTTCTATGTGGAGAAAGCTTAAGGAGGAAAAAAAAACAGAAGCAAATACTTGTGCATTTCCTGCTAATATTTCTTAATCCTAGAAAAGGGCATCAGGATAAATTTAAACATGTGAAAAGTATTTACATTAAAAAGATACCACTTATTTTGATCTGAAGTGTAATGTGCCCAGTTTTAAACAACTGCTTATCACAGGCCTATATTACAATACTGCAATAAAATAAATTCTTGATACTGTTCAGTTTTATATAAAGAGCAGTTACATGACAGTTATATGCCAGCAGAGTTTCTATTTATGTTATTTCAGTAACGTAGCTATTCCTAAATGTCATTAGAGTGGGCAGGACATTGTTGGCATTGCTGGGAAATTTTGAATAGGTTTTTTTGGCTAGGCCTGAAATGCCCTGCAGACCGATAGCATAGTACTTACTTATGAACCTATGATGCTATAAAATATAACAGTTTTTTATATTTGGACCTATTAACATTCCCTGTTTGCTTATAAAATGCTATAAATTACATATTTCTACACATACAAGACTCACAGCAGCACAGGGCTTTTGTATACTTGTCTGACTTTTGCAGTGTAATACAAAAGTCATGTCATCATCACACACCAACAATACTGACCCAAAACAATAAAATACACTGCTACCTGTCATTTTTGGGTGTTCAGGAGAAAATATAAAATATAATGCTTTTAGCCGACATCTTTGTTTACTGTCCTATAAAACTTCATATTTACAGGTTGTAGAAATAATTCTTTCTTGGCATATTTATTGCCTACCTGAAACTGGCAGTATGCAGACAGGTTTATTAAAATTTATTTTTAGTTGCCTTTCTGTAATCCTGTAGAATCATCCCTGGTGAGAACAGCTACGCAAGATGCCACTGTATAGCATCTATTCATTTCCAAAGACTAGGAGCTGTGGTTAAAAGTCAGGATTGCTTACAGAAACTTTAAAGTTCCACACTTCATGATGATGCAAAATTATATATAGATGGGCAAATAAATTCCCCAATTTCTGCAGACTATGTTAACATGTCTTCCAGAATAGCTGAGCTGGTATCAGTGCCTATGTGTTGTGTGTTCTTGAAAAGTTACTGCAAGATCCTGTTTAACTTGGTAGTCAGAGCAGAATAATGTAAATCAATTAGTCTTTCTGTTAAAGAAAAAGATCAGCAAAGGACAGAAAATGGGGCATGTTAACTGCTAGATATTCGGAATCTATGTCTTTTACATAAAAACCCAGATACCACACCTTTGCCACCTAGCAGGATGCAGACACCATACTTCCTGCATTTATTGAACATGTTCTCTATTGTGATATATCAGGGAGTTGTGTACAGTTATCTTGGACAATTTAACAAAGATTACACTCACCTGGCAGTTAATAACAGTTCCCACTTCACTGATGCACAGACTATAGCCAACATCAGTGTTACTGAGGTTCCATGGTGATGTGTGAATAAATAGTTAATGCAATGAATAGAAGAATTAAGGTGCATTGGAATAGTTTATATGGTTTAGAAAATCTCAACCTAACTTTGAGTGCCTGTTTATAATCATTCTTAATCACATTCCTGAATTCCAGAATGAAAAAAGTGCTATAAAAGCAGGGTGGGTTTGGCATAATGGTTAAAGTCTTCACCTCATAGATACAATGTACAAGGTTTAATTCTGACTTCAGGTTATTGGCTAGGGTTAAAATAGCCCATTGGGGCAGTTAGCTTAGTATCCACCTATAAAATAATATAGACCTTAACATTACTACTTGTGCTTAAATAATTGATGTTTAAAAACACTGAGAGATGTTTCTATGTAGGGGAAAAGTATCACATAGTACTGTTTTTTTTAATGTTGTTAGCCTGATATGGGGTGATTTTATTCCTGTTACTTATTAGGTGCATTGAAAACATGATATACAGTTCTATGTTTTACCTTGTGTTTTAATAGTTGTGCTTTATGCAGGCAGGTGTGGGACAGTAGCTCCTTCATGTTTGTAACTCAATAAAATACTGTCATTCCATATATGTCTGTTAAACATTTCTTCCTTACATGTTTCTTTAATTGCTATTTCATGTATTTTATACATGTGCTTTATTCAATGTGTAGAAGGCCATACTTTTATTTTCTTGTTATAGTGTGTTAATATTGTTAGATTTATAATGTGGGGGTTTTTTAGGGTGACAGACCCCATGATGTTCATAATTCTATAAATATTACTGAACAGACAGCTCCAGAGATTTACGTTGCTGTTTCAGTGCTTTTGGCATGGACAAAGATGTAGGCAGTAAGTACTGCTTACCCATTCCATTAAATGTTGCTATTTATCTGGAAGAGAAATTAGGATAATGGTTATTTGTTGTAAATTATTCAGCTTTATTAATTTTTATGGGTTTGTGTTTATACACATGTGCATGCAGCTGGTAGTTAGATCGCTCCATTAGGTTGCCCTTATTTCCTATGAATATAATCTAATTAGCAAAGGTATATGTAATTGTTAATGTATATTACTGAATGTTTGTTTAAAGATGTCTGTGATGTGTTGGAGCTTTTTTCCCTGGGCCTCTGTTAAAAAGGGGTTTTTGACTAAACCCATTTGGACAAACATGGTAAACAAAAGGTTATAAGTTAAGAGGTTATTTCATTTTAAACAATGTTCAGTATACAGATTACTCATCCAATCAGATCATCCATGCTGCAACATCATTTCTAGATGTGGAGGTTTTCTGCACATCATTCATGCCATGTGTTTAATAGATCATTAATAGCCATGTCCAATGTGTATTGCTAACAAGGGTCACATACATAGGAAGAGTACTGGATTGGATTTGCTATTGTGTATCCTTTGAAGTACTGTTAATCAGATTTGCCACAAAATCTATTAGGGTAGCTTTAACCTTCAGTAGCCAATGTACTTTCAAAAGTCAGCTGGCTCATTTGGTGTCCAGCACTGCTTCCCAATCATTCCACCCCTCAACACTAGATTGAAGATCAAAAGCATCAGGTCCTAATGTACTATTCTCTTATGTGCAATGTGAGAGCAAAAAAGAAGTCACTTCTGGGGCTCCTCCTCTTCTAAGGTAAGTGCCAGGTCCTAACACCCTGCAGCCTCATGCTGTACATGAGAAAGAAGAAAAATGGTTACTTTTATGATCTGCCTCTCCATCGTTCTAGAAGGAGTACCAATAACTAACAGCCATCATGGTCTACTGTCCTAAATATTTACATGCTGAGAAAGCATTAAAAAAATGGACCTACTGATAACACCCCCTAACATATTGTACAGCTGCCCCCTTTGCCCCACCCTAGCTATGCTTCTGTTGAGGAGGTTTCATGTGACATGTACAAGAATGTAGAAATATGCACATCTACAAGGGAAGGCACTGCATGTCCTCATATCTTCAAGTATACACATCATCTGTTGAGGGTGAGGGCTAAAAGTAGAAAACGCCTGATAGCTGCCTGGATGACTGCCTCCCATGGCTGGCTGTCACCCCACAGAGAATCAAAGGGGCCAACTGATTGTGAGATGACTGACTGCTGGCAGACAGTGTGGGTTAAAAAACATAAAACATTTGTCCCATCATTCATTTTTTTACTAAGCTGAGGTGTCCAAGTAGTGAGGTCTGCCCAATCAGATGTTACCACATCCAGCCTTTCTTACCATCCCTCAGTTATATTGTACATTTCAAGTCTGTAGTAAGCTAAATTCACTTATCCTTTTGTCTTGGTTGAAACCAATGATCTGAGCTTCTAATACGCTTCATTTTGTAACACTTAGTTTGAATCCCTTAATTTCCACTTGCTGGCTGTGTGCTTCTGAGCAAACCAATTAAGCAGATAGTACTTCTGGATTACCATTAAAATGAAGCTTCTATGCTTAGTTGTCTTATCTTGTTAAGAAAGAAATTAAAAAAAAACATGTAGGTCAAAGTATCCTGCTGTATAGTTCAAAACTATTGCCTTTACTAAAGTGACTTCTTCTTCTTTCGGCTTTTTCTTGGTTAAGGGTCACCACAGTGGATCACCATCCGCTCATGATTGGCAGTTGAGTTTTACAGTGTCGAGTTGCTAGCCCGGCGCCCAACCTTCCACACAAGGCACACACATGCACACGCTCACGCCTAGGGCCAGTTTAGTGTGTCCAATCCACCTACAGCATGTCTTTGGGATGTGGGAGGAAACCGTAGCACCCGGAGGAAACCCACGCGACCACAGGGAGGACATGCAGACTCCACACAGAAGGCACCCCAGCCGAGGATCAAACCGGAGAACCTCTTGCTGTGAGACGCCTTTACTTGAAGTGACTAGTGCAAAATAATGGATATTATATAGATTGCATAAAATGACTCCAGCATCAGGGAATTACACCAGTCATCATGACTTGAAGAATGAATTGCTGTTACCTGTACTATATGATGAAAGTTATAACTGCTCTTTTCCTCCACAGTTATGAAAAATGTAATAAATAACTGAAAAAACAGTTCCTAAATAATTGCCAAAATAAAGTTTAGCTGCACAACTTTTTTTCAGTAATACATTTATCTGCTTTATGTGTGATCTGCTGCATCAAAGCCCATCAGAATTAACATTAAGTTTAAAATGTGCAGTTAGTACTTAAATACTTAACCACATGTTTAGCCTAGTACAATATACCCCCTAAAATGTAATGATTATGGCAGAAATACTTAGCCATATGTGTAGCCTATCACAGTACATACTCTGAAATAAAGACTTAGGCTTAGTTTTAGTGAGTTAACAATCAACATATTAAAACACCTTTACTTACCAAAGTGTTTTGTGTTCATATGAGAAAATGTTAGCTTCATTTTCAGCAATCTGCATTATTACTTTCCAGAGAATGCAACCCTTCCTTCAGCTCACTCCCTTTCACAAGCAGTGTCTAGTCCCACCTACCACCACCCTCCTATCCTTTAGTAAAACTAACTAACCTGTTTTTCCCTGAATCTTCTGCCTTCACCATCCCTGTATGGATAGGTTCAGGTCAATCTATTCAACAAGGGGTTACCCTGGTTATGAATTCCAAGTCAGACCCCATTATCTTTTCACTACATGTCTTCCAGATGTGTTTGGATCAATACAGAGACAGATGCTCTGCTTCATCTCTCCTAAAGCCATTTCACTTCACCACACACTTGGGGGAATCCTGGCTATGTATGAACAGTCACAGCCACAAATAGGTCAGATAAATCTTTCCTTTGGAAACACAGCAAGTTGCCACGCACAGACGTCCATGCCAAGCTCCTATAATGTTGTCATAAGAGCTATGCATAGCTCTTCCTATTATGCAATATTTATTAGACAAGAGAACAGGACAGAAAATGTCATTATTCTTTTATTTTATTTTATTTTAAACTTGAATTACTAATGGAAACAACCAAACAAAGCAGAGCTCAAGCTTTTTCATAAAATGTATGGGCAGTAAGCCAAATCATATTTCAAAACACAATAACAAAACATCCAAATTACATAACTTGTGAAAGATGATAATAGTAAATACATCAATATTTGTAATACAGTACATATTAAGATGTTTTCTATACAAAACTGTAAGGTGATACATTATTTTCTTGACAGGATGTATTATGATACAACAAACTAGACATTTAGAACACTGGTTTCTGGCACTAACAGAAATAATTAGTCATTTTACTGCTTCTGGCAGTCAGTTTTCACTTCGTTTTAATACAAGCTTCCGTAATATAAATAGCTTTCTGGTATTTTGATCTTTCATAAAATCCATAGTGTTGAAGAATGAGCACTACCCTTGAAGTGAAACTTTAATCTGTGCAAAGCAGCAATATTGTCAATGCCATAAAAAGTAGTAATTATTCCAGTTAAGAAAACCACAAAGCTTGAATTATAATGTCCTTAATGAAATAAACATTTTTAAATATATAGATAACTACCATATATGGACTGTATTGACAACTTCTTAGCAAATGTATAAGCAAGCCTATAGAAATCATAAAACACTTAATTAAATTACAAGGCATAAATATTTAAATTCAGAAAATACCTGACATATACTAGATAATTTATGATTACAGAAAAAGGCTTCCTGGTATCTCTTCTGGGAAATGGAAATTCTGACCTTACTGAGGAAAGAGGTAACAATTTTGGATGAAATTTTGGGTGTGATCATGTTTCAGGGAGAAGGAGTAGAAACTCTGTCACCTCAGATTGTTCCCATATCTGTATGTTAGCAAGTCAATTATGTCTGTTGGCTCAGTTATTGTGATGCCATTTTTTTCTAAAATACTGCATGTTATTCCTTTCCCTTTATTTTTCAGATGTGGTTGTAAAAGACCTTGTTACTTTCACATATCCTGATAACAAGCACTTTCTCATATGAAGCATTGTTTCTTTTATTTATTTCATTGAGTTTTTTTTGGATGGGGTTGATCTTAGCCTTGTTGAGCTGGGTTGGATAATGTTTGAAACACGTGTATGCTTTTTTTATTTAATAATTTGTTGATTTTGCAGCTGTACCAGATAAATCTAATGCAGTGTTTCCTCTATATGTATGCATTAAAGAGATACATTTATCAGTGCTGCTTTTAGAGTACTCTTAAGAACTACAAACAATTCACTTACAGATTGCAAGGGGATGGGGTTTACTACAGAGTCCCAGTTAACTGATGCAAGGTGGTGGTTTAGGGCACCATAGCTGCTGTTTTAAAAATCCTTACAGATTGTAACATTTTAATTGGCTTGATTTGGTGTATATGTGGGACATAATAACATTGTTATCAGACCAAAAAAGGGAAAGGCTTATACTTTGCTTAGCAAAGTTAGCAAGAACGCTTGCCAACATGATAGCTAGTATGTTTCTACCACTTATCAACATTTTACCATCTGCACAAGACTATTAATATTTACGAAGTCTAGTAGGTTTTAAACCTGATTATTATCAGAGGTTTTTCCAGTCAGTGGAGGGATAATCAAGATTACTGAGAAAAGTATTTTCCATTCTTGAGAGGGTTATAAATTAATGAAGGAAGCAGTCACATGTGAGCTGACACAGAGGGGGGTGTGATGACATGCTGCAAAATTGTATTTACTGTAACCTAAGTATGGAGTACTTCATGCCCACAATTTGTTTCTAAAACCCTACTTTTCAAACACTGACTTATGAAAATGGATCTATCACAACCTTGCTTCGTGAGCCAAACCCAGTGGAAAGATTTAAAACCAGGTATTTCAGGAATACATGATGCATCTCTGATGATGCATCTCTGAATTGTGTCTCTATGACTGCACCTACCTCGGTTCCTGCAAAGGCAAGTTAAACCTCTATGCAGCTCAGTTTTTTTATTTAAGCCGTTCCAACTTTACCTTATTATCTGTAGAGTTAAGCTTGAAATGTCTGTTAATTTGACCCAGACTAAAAGCACATTGGGCTGAAAGAGTCTGCTCAGTACCCTAACCCATTCTGATGAGTGGTATAGTCATCCTTACAAAGCAGGTCTGAATACCACAGATTTCCTTCCAAGAGGAGATGCATTGAACCACCCTGCATTGACACTATGCCTTAAGCCTATTGTTGAATGCTAAAACATTTTCCACATATCTAGGTACCATCCTCAGTGTAGAATGGACCTCAATAATATTAGAAAATGTATTAGCCTGGGTAAGGGCATCCAGAAGGTGATGCATGCCACTGAGAAAGAGGTGGAGTCAGTGTCATGGATTCCAACAAGTCAAAATCAAATGAGAATCTTGGAGATTATTTTTTTCAGTAATTTTGCAGTTGAGGACATACAAATATTGATGAGAAAAATAAAAATTTCAAAATAATACAAAATTAATTTAAGCAGTACAATTCAAATATCGGCATTTGAGGAATACAATTATGTTTTATCCCAGCCAATGGTAAAACTATATAAAACCCATCACTCACTAAATAACTATACTTATAATGTATTTCACATTTCTTATGACCAATACACATTTTTAAGCAAATAGAACTAGAGTTAGTTAAACAATTCCTTTTACCTCAGACATGCAAATCTATAAATTAATGAAGTATATTAACTGTATTTCTCTAAAAACAAGACAGATTTTAACCAAAATCCAAATTTTTCTGGAAGGACGTCTCACTCATATGCAGAATAGTAACATCAATTTCAGAAAATAAGGGCAAGAGAGGCTTTTTCAAATGTATTGCTATTGTATTTCTAGCAATTGTCAGTAAGCACTAAAGATGTGGCATTTGTTCTCTCCTGATACAAATGTAATGGGAGCATTAAAAATAGCAAACATTTTGTTATTTGAGAAGTATTTGTTCATGAATTTTGGGCAAATCTTGAAGCTTAGTCCAGAATTCAGATATTAAATCCATAAAATATGTAATTATTCAGCTTTAGCAAACTCTTCAATATACATTTTTATTCATATTCATTATTTTTCAATCGTATATGAAATAAATCAGTCTTAATATAACATTTTCTAGGTAAACGTTTTCCATAATGAAGGCAAAACTTGTTTAATTACCAATTTTACTGTTTTTTTTTCATTATGGGTCACATTTAGGTTCATAGGTTCATAGGTTGATACTAGGCTATCGGCCCTAGGGCATATACAAGCCTAGCCATAACAATTCCCTAGCTATTTTTTCCAATGGTATTTACTTCCCTGGACCCCTGTCTAGCAGGGTGACTGACATGATCCCTGGGGTGAATTTCCTATCTCCCATCCAATCATCAATGTTCCTTCTGAAGAGGGCCAAAGAGGCGCTCTGCTTAACATGTATGGGCAGTCTATTCCAGAGTCTGGGGAATCTCTGGGTCAGGAATCTATCCCTCCAGCATGTTTTGTTCATTGTGATGACAAGGTTTAGATCCCTGGAGCATGTGTCTCTTAGGGATTGGGATTTCTTTAAGTGTAGCATGTCCAACAGCTCTGGGTTTGACATGGCCTTGTATGTTAAGCAGAGATCGCCTCTGAGTAGACGATATGCGACAGAGTATAGGTGGTGTCTTTTTAGATGGTTAGCATAGGGCATCTGCTTTAGGCCTGTGATTCTTTTAGTGAGGTATTTCTGTGGCCTTTCCAGTTGTTGCAGATGTCTTGGGCGGTACATACCAAATGGGGTATTGTATTCTATAATGGGTCTAATGAGGGATGAGTACAGTGGGACAATGACCTCATTTTTTTCTGGATGAAAAGCCCTTAGTGATGAGGTGTGCCACATAGAAGGATTTCCTGATTGTTGTGGCAATGTGGTTATCGAAGGTGAGACCACTGTCCACCTGTGTCCCTAAGTCTCTTATCACACTTTCGGTGTTTAGTGTACTGCCATCTATGTGGTAATTCACAGGTACATGTTTTTTCCCAAAGGGGATTACTATACATTTCTTCGCATTGAGCTTGAGCCCATGGCTCTGGCACCAAGCATCTGTTTCTGTAAGGCCCTTTTGTAGACTATCCACATAATTTGGGGATTCAATATTGGCTCCCAGTTTGCAGTCATCTGCGAACTTTGTTAGCCAGAGTCCCTTAGTGTTGGCCTGTACTTCAGAGAAGTAGATGCCAAACAAGAGCGGTCCAGGGACTGAACCCTGAGGTACTCCACTTGTCACTTGTCTGGAGCTATATTTGGAGTCGGCTGCTTTTACAATGTGGGTTCTGTCAGTAAGCCAGTTGGCAACCCATCGAGTGATGTAGGGATTAATGTCTAGCTTAGTAAGTTTATCTATGATTCCAGAGTGGGAGATGGTGTTAGTTCAAATGTCCAATATAATTCAGGAATTTTTGTTTTATAGTTTAACACAATTTATAAAATTATATAGCGAATGACTAAGATGATTTATTTTCAAGTAAAATTACTACTAAATATTTTACTATGTCTGGAAACATTTCGTAGTTATATTTTATTTGCATCCATGTGTGAGTTGATTTATGGGTAGTTAAAGTCACCCATTTGTTAGATTTACCAGTTATTTTTATCTATTTTAAGTAAACTTCATACGTAGCAGAAAAAAATGTAAGGGGAACTGTAACTAGCAGCTATGTTATTTTTTAAGTGTTACTAGGCCCTAGTGAAGTTTCAGGCTAGCATTATGAGAAGTCTGAAATAAAATGAAATAATTGTGGATGAAAATGAATACAGCCTCAAAGAGGGCCTCAGTGCATCAAAGGTGCTATATATGGGTGTAGTGTGAGTGATTTTGTTGCATTAAATCTAAGTTCTGGTAATTACACAAATATAAATGTGTTCAAGAACCAGGTAGGCTTCATGCTCTGTCATTTTATTGTTCAGACTTTAAACATTAAGCTGTGCTAGATTCATTTTGGCTAAATTAAAATCTCTACTATTAGGCAGCAAATGTTTTAGCCAATATGCAAAAACCATGACAGAAGAGGTACATAATATCCCTATTAAAGTAAGTAGATTGACCTGTAAACCACTGTTCCATATGCTATCATATACTGAATCCCCATGAAATGATACCAGTTAAGCAGTTAATCACTGAAGTCAATTATCTTGCCCTTGAATGTAGTCATCATTATTGTAGATGGTAGGATACTTCTTATAATAAGGTCTTACCTTCCTCAGATACATATGTGGAGTGCTTCATCATGTCTCTCTGTACATCCCTTAAGGTAGAGCGTCTAAAAAACTTCACACCCACATGGTCAACCACAAGATCATAGTCACATTTAGGTCTGTGGAGAGTTCTAAGAGTCATATATACACTGTGAAATCTGACACCACTGATACAGCTTATAGTTACACTGTCATTCTTCATCCTAGTAAGTGCAGAGTTTGTCTGTTTATGTAGCCTCCTATAGGTAATATTTAACTAAGGGTTAGCTGCAGGCTTTAAGGTCCTTAAAGGACTTCTTGCCATGAAGTTCTAATGATCCAAACATGCCAGCAGCATGATAACTACTTATTTATATTTTATTTCTAAACTCGAATGGCTTTATAGGGGCAGTCATGCTGACATTACTTTGTTTTCTTGGAAAGCTGCTTCTTGTCCATAAGGCATTTTGAGAGCACACTCAATGAGATCATAATGCCCTAGTCTGCACTATCCCTTAGAATGGAAGTAGTTAAAGTACTGTCAAATTTGATAATTCTTACTAAAAATGTTAGTGATATTTTTGCAGTGACTCTAACATACTTGTTTCCTATATGTCTATCTCTCTCTCTACACACACACACACACACACACACACATATATATATATATATATATATATATATATATATATATATATATATATATATATATATATCTACATATATATATATACAGAGAGAGAGAGAATGCCATCTATAAAATGTATTTTCCAAAAAGATAAATAAATAACTGAGATAACAGAGACTTTTGATATTTTATGAGTTTCGGGTCCTGCCTTCATTTTACTTTCCTTCCCTGAGTGAGTCAGGGTATAAGATTTCCTGGTTTGAAAAGTACAGCTGATTATTGAAGTCGCTATCAGTTGTTATCAAGTTTATTCCCCTTCAGACTACAAAAGGATCAATAGGTTTACAGCCCTAGGAAATGGAAAGGAAGGGAAAGGGAAGTGAAGAGAAGGAAAGGGATGTAGAGGATAGGAGAGGAGAGGACTTGACTTTATTTGACAGTACAAAGTCAAACTGTTGTAAATGCTGAACTGGCAGGCGTTATGATCTAAGTGGGTATGAAATTAAAAACAGCTACTGTTACCTTGCTGCATATGTTTCTTTAGGCAAATGACTTGCAGATGTAGCAAGTAAAATTATGCAAGGGGGAGTGAGACAAATTTCTAAAAAATGTTCCATAAGATTTCACTTAGCCCCCAAGATGGCATGCATTGAGGAAGCTGAAAAGACCTGAAGTGTCACAGTAGAGGAGAAACCATTAAGTCATGCTTTTAGGTTCATAGATTCATAAGATGATACTAGGCTATTGACCTGGAGGCCCTTATAACCCTAGCCAAGAATTTTGCCCATGTTCCCTCATAGTCAGCACCTGTTTCCCCTGTCCAGCAGGGACACAGGTGAGATCCCAGGGGTATATTTTCTGTTTCCCATCCAGTCATCCAGGTTCCTCTTAAAAAGGGCTAGAGAGGTACTCTGCTTGACATGGAAAGGGAGTCTATTCCACAGACTGGGGAGTCTTTGGGACACAAATCTATCCTGCCAACAAGTTCTATTAATGTCACAGACCAGCTTAAGGCCTTGCATGTGGGTTGTATGAGTGGAGTTTATCTTACAGATATGCAGCAACTCCATCAAGGCTGGGTCTGAAATGGCCTTGTATGCCAGACACAGGTCACATCTGAGCAGTCTGTGAGACTGAGTAGGGGGACAGAGCATTTAGCCTATCTGTATAGGATAGGTGTTTGAGAGCCTGGATTTTCCTGGCCAGGAACTTCTGTGGTCTCTCCAACTGCTGCATGTGCTTGGCAAGGTACAAGCCGGAAGGGGCACTGTACACGATGAATGGGTCTGATAAGGGAGGTGTACAGGGATTTATGACCTCCTTGTTCCTGGATGAAATACCCTTATTTATGAGGTGGGCCATGTAGAAAGTCTTCCATACAACAGAGGCAATGTGGTGGTCAAACATCAGGTTGCGATCATCCTGGGTGCCCAAGTCCCTCACGACTGATTGCATGCTTAGTACGTTGTTTTTAATGTGATAATTAGTGAAGATGTTATTTTCCCCCAAAGGGGATAATGATGCATTTCTTGGCAATCAGTTTGAGGCTATGCTTCTGGCACCAGTCATTAGTTTGGGTAAAGCCCTCTTGGAGGATGTTCATATCACTAGTGGAATTTAAGACAGAGCCCAGCTTGCAGCCATCTGGAAACTTGGTCAGCCAAAGACCACTAGTTTTGTCTTGCACCTCAGAAAAGTATATCCCAAACAATAGAAGCCCCAAGATTAATCCTTGGGGTACACCGCTTGTTACAGGTCTAATACTAGAGTTGGCTTCCCCTACTTTGACTGAGTGGGTTCTGTCAGTGAGCCAGTTAGCTACCCATCTGGTAACATATGGGTTGATGCCTAGCTGGGAGAATTTATCTATTATGCCCAAGTGGAGAATAGTGGCAAAGGCTGTTTTTAATACATGAAAGCACAAAGTACCATTCTCAACAGAATAAACTACTTTCTTGGGAAAGAAATGCTGTATTTATGACATAGTTGTCTTTTAGTGTGTAGACTGGGAGTAATCTCCTTGAAGATGGGTGTAGTAGAGGGTGTATGTATGGTTATAGTCATGTTTCTATATGGCTGAGGCTTGGAAGGGAACTCACTGGAGGGCTTAGGTAGTGATATTTGGCCACATATGTTGGTGCAGTAAAGGAATGCCATTGTACGGAAGACTTTCTACATGGCCCACCTCATAAATAAGGGTATTTCATCCAGAAACAAGAGGTCATAACATCCCTGTACTCCTCCCTTATCAGACCCATTATTGAGTACAAAGGTGCTGCCTTTGAGGGAACATGGGCAAAATTCTTGGCTAAGCTTATAAGGGCCTCCGAGCAATAGCCTAGCATCATCCTATGAACCTATAAGGTAGGAAGAGGTCTGCTTCCAAGCTAAGTGAATAGTTGCATCTTTTACAAGTGGTATCAGTGGTATCAGTATCTAATGAGAGTAATGGATTGTTGGCAAACATAAAGCATTTATTACTTTACCTCAGTAATCTAATTGTCAGCAAACTGCTAAAGGAAGGGGCTAGACCAGGCTATGGCACCCTGGTAGTGGTGACAGGACAAGGAGGTCAAGCAATTTAGCATATAAGAGGGGGTGTCAAGTAACAGCAGGAAAAAAATTATGTAGGTGTAATTAGGGAAGCAAGTAGAGTTACAACTGATAGCTTCATGCAATAGATAACACAGCAGATAAATGTGAAATGTTATAACATGCTAAATTGTTATATTAATGTGAAAGACCTGTACACCACTTTACTTTGCTATGTAGATGATATACAGATATAAAACCAGATGAACTATGCCACAGAAAATATGAAAAATAAGTATAACCAGAAAATGTCATAACATAAAATAATTATTCGTCAATAATCCAAACAACTGTTCCTTTAAAAATATTCCCTTATTTATGACATTTAAGAGAGAGGACACAAAAGAAACAACTTCACCTTTCTGAACAGTTGATTACTTCACAGATGTATGAAAAAGTAGAAGAAATTACCTTGGGAAAAGTAGTTCTTATTGGATGGCACTGATCACAGATGAGTGAAAGAGGCCACATCAGGATGGTCAAGTGGTCTAAGGCACTATATGCAGTGTACAGTATACTATGGAGGCATGGGTTCAAATCCCATGTCTGACCCCAAATTATTTAGGGGGTGGGAGGTTGGCATAATGGTTAAGGTATTTGCCTTATAAACCAAAGGTTTTGATTCTCACATGGGGTAATTGGCTAGGCTTAAAATGGCCCACAAAGGCAGTTAGCCTAGTACTAATCTATGAACCTATGCTAAGCTTTCTGTAGACAAGGGGAATGTGATTAGTGATCCAGCTATTAGGCTACTCCTTGGCTACTATTAGTATTAGTCCTATAATAGCTGTATGCAGGCAGCTCAGCACAATAGAGCACTACACTTTGCAACAGTTACAGATTTAAACTTGCAAAAGTTCCTGACTAAACATAAACAGCAAGTCAGTGCTAGGCACTGACCAATGACTGCTCTCCACAAATGTCAGGATCAATGGTTTCTGTGCCTTCTCAAACCAGGAGCAATAGAGCAGTGGCACCAATCTCTTCTGATTCAGGTGAGAACAGCAGGTCTCTTAGGTATACCGTGGTCTTTAGTCTCATCTCATGGGTTGCAGGGGTCTAGCAAAACCTTCTTCTCTCCTCTCATTCTCCTTCTCTTGGAAGCGTATTTATGCACAGCCCAGAGTTCAGCACAGTACAGCACCAGGCTCTGAAATATCCTTAAAGTCAAACATGGAAATCTTCACATCAAAATGATGAGTCAGTTTATGATAGGCACTAAATAATAAATCCTCTTCAAAAATGTCCAGGAATTTGGTGGACAAGCAGCTAGGGAAAATAATGAAATGTTCAGGAATTAAATGGCTTCTGTCAATTTGCACAGCAGAAGTAACAGTCGCAACAATTCCAAGAGATTAAGCTGAGTACAGCAGGCTTCACAGTTATGCCATAGTCTTTAGATTCATTCAGAGTTTTGCAGGGGTGTACTAGTAGCCCCCCCCACCAGTCTTTCATTCTCTTGAATGATCTTGTATATATACTCCATATTTCAGCCCAACAGAGTGCTATGCTAAGGAACAGCCTAAAATGTAAACTTGAAAAAAGTTCTTATCAGAAACAGCCAATCAGTAGTTGGCACAGTGTAACTTCTCCTCCCCACAGACATCCAGGACTTAATGGTTTCTGCTTATTCTCTCATCCAGAGCAGCAGTAGACCAAGCTCAATTCAGTTAAGTACATCAGGCTTCACAGAAAACTCAACAGTCTTTAGTTTCATAACCAGTAACCAGTCACACCAAACACCAAGAACCAAAAGAAGGAATCTCCAAGAAAACGGTTGGATAACCAGCAAACCACAACTGCTGTGTTTTGGTGGAATAAAGTGGTTTGCTGGTTATCCAACCATTTTCTTGGAGTCTTTAGTCTCATCCCATATGTTGCAGCAGCCTGGTAGAGGCTTCCTGTTTTTTTTTTCTCCTTCCTCTCTCCTTTTCTTTGGCACAGGCAGTTGGATTGCCATCACAGGTTAGATTACTGCAAAATTTTCCAACTCTTACAGCCACTTTGCTTCCGAATCCTTTGTACATTATTGCTCCTCCTCATCCTGCACTAATTTCCTAAACTCTTCCTCCTCCTCCTCTCACACCCCACCACTAACTACAATTCCTTCTCTGTCCATTTATCTCCTAGCTCATTTCCATAATTTCTCATTTCACATCTGTTTTATTATCAATATTTAAGCCACATTACTAGATGTGTGTCTATAAATTATTACTAACCTTAAAAACACCCCAGTTTGATATTTTCCTTACAACCATCATGCTATAAATACATTAACTGTTATTGTATGTTATTTTTCTTTTCAATAATTAGCCAATGTTTGTTAAATTCCCTCTCTTTTTCTTGTATTAAAATGCTATGTTTGTGTAAAAAATGTAAATAAGCTCATGTACAGATGTTTTACCCTGCAATTATAAATGTGCATCATGTGTAACTTAAATGTGGAGCCTTTCTCCCCTGGCCTCTGCTGAAAATGGGTTTTACCCAGTCAGACTTTCCCTAGTCAACAAAGATAGACTAAATAAAATAGCTATTATCTTTTTTAAATTCAAAAAAGCCTCCAATGCCTCCACAGACTTTATATTCCAACTATAATATTAAATATTGCTTCAGTAGTATGACACCACTGATTCTTAACTACAGTGGCCTAACAAGGTGTAAAGGATCCTAACTGAACTGGCTTGTACTCTACAGCGGTAAGTATATGCTTTAGGAATTAGTGGGATTTTGCTAAAAATCACACTTTCAGATACACTGAGTTAAACTGAAATGCAGGTTCACTCATCAAACACATAAAGACTCATTAATTTGATATTACTGGATCCTTGGCTTTTATATAGTCTTATGTACGCAGGCTCACACAATGACAAAAAGCAGCTTCCATATGTGAAGCACTCGTATAACATATTTTCAGCCCTGCAGTGGTGAACAATATTGCCTTACAGGCAGTTAATTCTGAGTTTTATCTCCCATTATTTGGCTTTCACTATGCATATCCACAGTTAATACAACAAACATTCCACCTAAATGCATTTCTAACATTTAGGAAATGGAGCTTAGTGGTTATGTATGTGCATATAACCTAAGTCCTAAATAAGCAGACAATTAGAAAATAGGTTATTATTATTATTATTATTATTATTATTATTATTATTATTATTATGCATAGATGGTAAACGATGCTGCCTTTTTTGTTTATTTTTACTCTCTATTACAAGGTACTCGCTGCATCATGTAGTATTCTCTTTTGCATGCAAACATCAGTTTATTGCTTAATAATATTGTTATTACACTATAAAAAATACAGTTAGCTCACAATATATAAAATTGCTCAGATTGCATTATACACTCACATCAGGCTTTACTATAACATTGATTGCCAGGCCATAGTTATCTGACTACAGCAGTGTGAATGGGCAGGTTTTTACTATTGTTGTTGTCATGACATCACAATAAGTTAGGCAAATTACCTACTTTGACCGTTAGCCCATACAGTCGGATTCAAATACAAGGAAGAAGTGTGAATCCTACAGCTACAGATGTATATATTATCCTGGTTATTCTTAGTTAATGATAATGAGTCCTTACTAAAGAAGAAATAGGTATGGGTTGGGAGGGTGGCTTAATGGCCAAGGTGTTTACTTTGCAAAACCAAAGGGCAGGGTTTGAGTCTCACAAGGGATAATTGGCTATGCTTAATATGGCTCGCAAGGGCAGTTTAGTATTAATCTATGAACCTATGTATGTATTCCCATTACTGCAGACCTATACATGTAGTAATTTTTGAGGAAGCTTATGACTGACTTCATCAGATCCAAATATAGTGAAAGTTATAAAGCATTAAGAAAAAAAGGACTTTAGTAGAAACATTTCAGAAAGAAGTAGGAATGGAAATCAAGACATAAGTAGATGACAATCAGATAGCAACTAAAAGAATGTAAGCAAAAAGGACCAGACGAAAAGGAGAAAAATTGAAAAGCCCACAAATATAGTGGAAGAGATAGAGAACTCTTAGAACAAATACACGTTGACCATGATTTGATGCAAGAATGCTTATGGAGTGGTGAATTTAAACTAAAAGATGTAGACTACTAATGTCGACCCAAGGTAATGGGCTGCATGCAATTTGGTTTACAAAGTCTATTGAAAAAGTGGGAGAAACAGCTAAATGTAGGTTCTGCAGAACAACTGAAAAGGAGATGCACATCTCATTGATGGTTGCAATGCATTTGTAGCTGGAGTTCTGTATACTGAAAAGGAAAATAATGTGGCAAGACTGTGTAAACACTATAATATACAAGTAGCTGAGAAGCATTGGAAACATGAACCACAAAGCATTAATGAAATTGATGAAGTTCGTATTACATGCAATCATCTAATATCAATTGTCCAAGCAACAGATGCAAGAAAACCAGATATAGTAGGCCAAGAAAAAGGAATGAAGTAGCTTTAATCATTGAAATAGCTACACCCAGTGATTATAGCGTCTTACATACTGAAAGTCACAAAGTCATAAAAAAAAAAAAAAATTTGTGAGCAGAAACTAGGGCAATGTGGAACAAAGAGACCTTGACAGTTCCAACAGTAGTAGAAGCAATAGGACTAATATAAAAGAATCTTAAATTGTTCTTACATATGCTGCCGAAATGTGTAACTCCATATGAACTGCAAAATGAAACAATTCTGGATACATTGCGGTTGCTGAGAAGAATACTTTTAGCAAACATCAAAGACGGAAGCAGTATTAATTTCATTAAATTTAGTTGTACTCTGATTCAGGGATTTGATCTATTCCTGACAGCATTAGAAACCTAAAAGATTTGGAGAAATTAAAAAAGAGAGATCCCTTATTCTAAGACTGTGTGTAGCTGTTGCCATAGGACCCTTGATCTCAGTGTTGCTTTCCTACCATATAACTGTGTACCTTGTGAGGATGGGAGCCTAGAAAAGGTAAAACCCCTTTCTCCTAGTTGTCTGTTTGCAGCTGTTACTTTGATACCTTCTACTTCTGTGGTGTGCCCATCAATATAGCTGTCTTGCCTTTGTAGGGGAGCCTGCACAGAGAGTAACCCTTACTCCTGGCCTATGTGTAGTTGCTATTCTAGTACCTTCAGTTTCAGTGTTCCTGTCCTACCATATAATCATCATCTTTGAGGGTAAGAATCCTTTATTTTGAGTCTATGACTAGCTGTCATTTAAGGATATTCAACTTCAGTACTACTGTCTAACCAAACAGCTGTCTTCTTTGGGGATGGGATCCTGCTTAGAGCCCCCCATTACTGTTACTCTATGCTTAGCTGTCATTTAATCACCCTCAGCTTCAGTGCTGTTGTGTTACAATGCAGCTATCTTCCGGGGATGGATTACCCGATATCAAATGCAATCACGTAACCCACACTCCATTCATTATATATGTAAACCCTCTGGAACACTGTCTGTCAATGACCAACCTTAGACCTGTAAAAATAGTTTAAATGTACTATAAAAAAGAAAGTTTGGAACTCCTCTTTGTAAGTTTTTTTGACTCCAAAATCTTTACTGAGAAATTGTTGAGATGTGACTTATGTAATTTATTGATTCCTTGTTGGCCAGCTTAGTTCCACTAGACTAGCAGCTTCTTTTCAGGGGAGACCTGAGTTGTTTTTTATTCTACTACAAGAAATGTGGCCAGGACAGTTTTTGATTGGTGCCTCTGGCTCTTTTAAATCTACCTGAGCTACCATCAACTGAAGCAGATGGGGCCTTAGTTTAACATCTCATCTGAAGGACAACACTCAGGAGTGCAACATCCCACTTATGTTGCACTGCAGTATCAGTAATCTGTCAATTGTGGGAATAGAACCCGCAACCTTCTGCACCACAGGTGAGTGATATATCTGTTCCAGCACTGACACAAATGATATAAAACAAAAATAAATAAATGCATTGTTATAAGAAAACTAGGTGTGCTTAATCGCCAGAATCAATGAATTTTTAGTAACACTGGAAGATACAGTCTGCTAGTGTATGCCTCATTTCCCAAATTAAAGAAAACTATCTCTGTGAACCACAATTAGATTTTTTATCATTAAACAACTTCTTTGAATTACCTACAGTAAACAGTATTTTTCTTACCCAGACCTATAACTCCTCTATAATGACACATCTGGGATGTCATCTAGGCAGCTGGAAGCTCTGATCTCATGAACTATGGAAATGTCTTCTTGCAGCTCTAATCAGAACTGCACCTCTAAGGTTAACCTGCCATACCATATTTCATACATGAATGCACATTTAACACCACAGTGGTTTTGATAGGATTATACAACTGATATATTGAAAATTTGGACTGAAAATATTGACAACTGACAAATGTATGATGTTACATTCAATTTGAGTGAATTCAGTCTTGCAAATTTTGAAAGTTTTAAACATTGTTCAAAAGACAAAGCAATTTGCTTTTACTTTGCAAAATCAGATTTTGTACCACACAATAATAATCTTATTGCATTTATTTCTGAAGCAGCACCATAAAATACTGTGTTAAACTTGAAAGGTGAAATTGCTGAAAAATACCAAAATTGTGATGTTATGTTTAATATGACATACTTAGCCTCATAATATTATAATTTCTTCATAACTCTCTGTGACTATCAGAGCTGTTATAAGTTTTGCTGCTTTCATATCTGGCGATATTGCATTAAATGCTATTATGAGGCTTTGAATAAAAGTACTACCAGTTATTATGCTTAAATCCTAACACTAAGCCTAATTACAGTAGGTTTATAATTATGGAAATTACCAATAGTTTCACCTCAAGCTGACAATGTCATTTGCTACAGGATACCAAGACTGCAGCATGTGCTTTGTTGCAGTATATCATGCAATTTGCTACGGTATACAAAGACTCCAGCATGTGCTTTGTTGCAGTATACTATGCAATTTGCTGCAGTACACCAAGACTGCAGTATGTGATTTGTTGAAATATAGCATGAAATTTGTTGAAGTATACCAAGACTGCAGCATATGATTTGCTGCAATATGCCACATAATTTGTTGCGAACTGCAGAATGCTGCTGACATTTTTGAGATCTAGAACAACATATTGGCATATAAAGTGGCTGACAGTGTAGTGGCTGCCCTGCCAATGTGGCCATCTGATGTTGCTCTAATTGCCTGTTTTCATTTGTTAGACTGTACACTTGCTCACAGACACCTCATTATAATGCAGGTACTGTGTCATGACTGTTTATGCAAACCATTGTGCACTGTTACAGTTTTTTTCCTTCTTTCTCTACTATTATGCAAACGTGGAGTTGGCATATAAAAAGGGGAGTGTGGTGGTAAAGTTCTCTATATGAAGGGTGCTCCCTTGCAAAAATAATGTTGGCAGTATAGATGAACTGTGTTCTGGATTAGTTTGAACTGAGAAGCTGGTCTGAGATTATTTGGTTTGTAATGTATCACTGGTGAATCTAATGCAAGTTTTGACTGTCAAAAACCACCACATTTCTAAACATGCATTTATTTTTATCATAGCATTTTTCACTGCAGAATCATGCCAAGCATTATATTTGATCCATTAACAAATTAGACTTGGAATCTGCCTCAGTTTGCAGACACTGTCAAACAAGTTGTTTTCTGTGGATTTTATAATGTACCTTTAATGCAAGCCAAGATTAATTGTGACAAGTGTTTTCCTATGATGTGTTCTTAGGTCATGAAGCAAAGAGGAAAAGAACAAGAGGTTTACTGCTACTGAAAAACAATCTCCACCTGCATTGTGCCTGTGGTGCTGTGGTGTGTGTCACTTGTGATACGTGGTAAATATTATTTACAAGTGCGAGTCATTACGGAATGTTACTTAAAGGCAGGCATTTAGCACTTGAATAACAGGTAATATTTACGGCTTATTTGAAACTATACTTGCAGTTCCTGCTTGAGCATACTGTATGTCAAACAAGGAGATAAAGTGATTATTAATTAATTGGTTTGCGTATGCAGCTGTCATAAATTAATGTAAAGGAATGTAATATAACGTCACTGTCAATAAATGCTAGAGCTGAAATACAGAATAATATATGAAGCAATGTCTATAGATATTCCAGAAAGTGTACAATGTCCATTCTGGTAAGCAAACTCTGAAAGGGAATAAGCATTAATGTGAGAGTGAAATTTTAAATATATTACTTTGTAATTAGGTTGCACATTTTCACTGGATATTTTTTTCTGGATTATTCCATGGTCTTAGAATCATGAATGTGCCATCTTTAGGAGCACAGTACATGTACCAGTTATCCAGTGTTCTGTAACAAACAAATCTCAGTTTTATGAAAGTTTATTAAAGATGTAGGAAAACTGTAAGTAGGAAACCTATTTTTAACTTGGTGCAATGTGCTGGGAAAATCCTCAGATATTAGCTCCCAAAAGCAGACAATACACCTTACATGCAAGAATTAGATGGGAGAAACTGTTGCATTGAAATCATTGATAGTACATGGGTTTCCAGAAAAAATAAACTTTTTTAAGACTTAGGGTTAAAAGAAAAACTTTTAAATAAGTGCATAAGTCTAAGTGTACATTTCAAAAGGCAGTTTTGTTACCTCGAACAGTAATGAGCATATGTACGTCAATACTATTGTGACTGTTTTTGTTGGTTCAGAAGCAGTCTCTAGTTGATTAGAATTTTTACTGTAAGAAAATTAAAGGTTGTGTGATGCTGGAGTGCTCAAGCCCCAGATCTGTTGATGATAGAATCTTTCATATTTTCTCTAAGTCTCCTCCTCATGAGATTTTAATAGACAGTAGTCTCTGATGATTTCATTTTTGACTGTCATTGTAATGAAGTGCTCACTTACTAACTTCAATAATTGTAGCACTATATGTAAATAGTTGTATATAGTATATGTAAATGAATCCTGCCACGTACCAATTACTCTAAATATATGCCTGTATAATGCCAAAAATCTAAATGAATTGTGTAAATGAACCATTTTCTTTGGGTAATAGAACTTTGTCATCCCAAGACTAGTAGCTAAAAGGCATTATCTTGTTAACTGATAGTTCAGTGTTAATCTGTTCATGAAGATATGTCATGTTGTATGTGTTTGCATATTAAATATTGAAAAATGCAATAAAATAAAAGTTTGAAAAAAAAAGAATCCTTCATATTTAAATGTTTTTGATGGTTTGATAGAATCCTATATATTTGAATGTCTTTATGGTTTTACACCCCAACCCCACATACATAAAGTAAAGCTCCCTTATCATCACAGTATGAGTAATATCCAACCTTTTATGTCAACACATACTCTTAGTTAACAACAAATAAACTATAAAAGTCTTCAAAATATAGCTATTCAATTGATCCTATGCCATCCCAGACAAAAAAGACTCTCATATTTTATTTTTGTCTTGATTCATAGTATCATAAGATATACAAGACAAGTTTCACCAGAGGCCATGCACACCTTGCTATTATCCATCCTCAAGTTTTACCGGCTTTGCAAAAAAAAAAAAGGTTGTACCTGTAAGATAAGAGGCAAATTTAAGGGAAAAAATGAAAACTGCAGGGACCATGAAATGAAACACCACTGAAATAAAACAAATGTACAAACTAAAAAAACAACATGGTATTCCTGTAGGCAGAAAAAACAAAGTGCACTAAAAGTAAAAAACAAGTTTAATGGTAAACACTTTCACTGTTAACAACAGCTTCATCAGACATCTCCATCAAAGAAAGCCATCCATTTATATTCAAAATAACCAATCAACATAAAAGAACAATCAACTAATTAAAACATGAAACTCATTCTTAAAGTGCCAACACTTAAAACAACCATCTATATACATAGTACAAGAACACATTTCAACCATAATTTCAATGTATGAACACATATACAAAAAAATTATACATATAAAAATATACAAAAACTCAAAACTTTAATGTTTCAAAGGTTTCTGTTTTAAAAATGATTTTAATGAAACCATATTATTTATACCAGAGGGGTGATCTGCCCTAAAGAACAGAATCCATTTCTGTTCATGGGCCTCTGTCTTATTCTTAATGTCACCTCCCCTTACACTCTCAGCAACAATCTCTAGTACAAAAAACTTAAAATGATGTCAATCACTATTAGACCACACATGCTTAGCCAGAGCATTCATTTCTTTGTTGTTCCTGATGTCTCTTAAATGCTCAAGCACCCGTTCTCTAAAGGAACGGTTAGTCTTCCCAATGTAGTATGCACCACAGCATGTACAGAAGGCATAGTACACTATGTTCTTAGTAGTGCAATCAGCATCAAATGAAAAATCTACAACACACCTCTGTGTAGGATATACAAGACTACAACAATGCACATATTTACGTATACTGCATTTCCTACACGGAAACAACCTTTCCTTTGGGAAGCTATCATATGTGGGGTCTCATCTTTCCTGTAGCAAAGCTGTCTTTTAATAGATAAATTATTTTTGAAAGCAAAACTCCGTCTTTCACTAACAATCTCCCTTAATTCATTGTTCACTTACAAAACATTCCAATTTCTTTTCACAATATCACAAAACAAATTGAGGTCATTAGAATATGTTAAGGGGAACCTAACCTTTTTAAAATTAGTGCACAATTGTGCAGAACACTCTCTGTTGGGGTTATCTGAGAAAAATGGTCTACACCTACCACCTCTGTCTCTGAGTACTGATTTTATACATTCATCAGTTTCTATGTAATAACCTATTTTTCCTAATTTCCTTCCTATAGAGCCCCGTCTTAAAGGTGCCTATTCCTGTCCTTTGTACCTTCACATCAAGAAAGTGAATCTGTTTGGTGGAATATGTACGTGTAAATCTCAGAAAAAAAGTGGTACTTCCTAGGAACTCAATGAAGGATAGTAATTGTGTCTCACTACCCCCCCCCCCCCCACACACACACACACACACAACCCTTTAGTTACTTCTTTTTGCAGGGTATATCTAGCCAAAGGGGGTTTGACAACTACACCCAGCTTGCAGTCATCACCAATCTTTGTTAACCAGAGATCACTGTTGTCAAGTTGGAGATCTGGGGACCCAGTATAGATCACTGAGAATGCCATTAGTCACCTTTTATATGTTTGGGAGGTGTTAAATATTTGGATGATATGCACTCCATCCTTAAGTCAGTGGGCTATTCATCTTACCACACAGGGATTTATGTTTAAGGCTATCAGCTTATAAACAGTTCCATCATGTGGTATTGTATGAAACACCTTGACCAGATCAAGGTAGGCAGCATGGATGCTGTAACCACTATCAATCACCAGGGTGACCTCCTCAAAGAAGATGACAACACTCAGCAGGCATGACCTGCCATTTACAAAGCCAGATTGCAGCAGATCAAGCTAAGTTACAGTTCTGATGTCATGATTTATGAGGTTGGTAGTAATGCATTTTTTAGCTTTACAGATAACCTCATGGTACTGCATGGCACTGGAATGGATGACAATATAACATTATGATCCAGTCATAGTCCATGTGGATGTAAATGGCCTAAGACATACCTACATGGACTATACAGAGAGAGACATTATGGAGCTCACAGACTCTGTGTCCCAGGCTAGTATGTGCTTAGTATTGATCAACATTCTACTTTCACCAAGGATGATGCCACAATATGAATAAAAAAATATTAGCTTCAATAATTCACTTAGTTTCTGATGTCATTCCAAGGGAGGTACAATATTTTTCAGAATGAGAAAACATGATCAACAGACCATGTTGCTTTACCAAGGATGGGCGGTACTTGTCCTCTCAACGATTGTCAATATTGGCAAAAACATTGTCCTCCCATATAATGCTTTTTTTAGGCAATGCCAAACTGGCAAACCATCAAAAAAGAAAAACCAACCCAATGGAATCTAAAGATGTTACTGCTCAATCCCAGGAGCATAAACAAGAAACTCCACTCCTGCCAGGTTCTCATCATCCTAGAGATTGTGGACATCTGTGCATTTACTGAGACAAGGTTTAAAGTTACAGAAAGCACCCCAGCCAGTTCAGGATTACAATACCTTCCACACATTTTAGGCCAACTACTGCACAGACAGGGACCAAAGGTGACGGTGTCTTAATCTATATCAACAACAAATTCACCTCAAGCCTGGTCAAACAGGATTATGTGCATGAGCTTCTCCAAGTCAAGATTTCTATATGCAAAGTCCCTTATCATAGCCTTGTAAGCTATAGGTCACTCTCTTTGACCCATGAAACCCATAGCTCCTACTTAGACTTACTGGAGGCTCTCACCATTCAATCCAATACCATATTCACGGGTGACTTCTAACATACTTGTTCCCAATAAGCCTATCTCTCTCTCTACACATACACACACACACACACACACACACACACACACACACACACACACACACACACACACATATATATATATATATATATATAGAGAGAGAGAGAATGACATCTATAAAATGTATTTTCCAAAAAGATAAATAAATAACTGAGATAACAGAGGCTTTTGATATTTTATGAGTTTTGGGTCCTACCTTCATTTTACTTTCCTTCCCTGAGTGAGTCAGGGTATAAGATTTCCTGGTTTGAAAGGTACAGCTAATTATTGAAGTTGCTATCAGTTGTTATCAAGTTTATTCCCCTTCAGACTACAAAAGGTTCAATAGGTTTACAGCCCTAGGAAATGGAAAGGAAGGGAAAGGGAAGTGAAGAGATGGAAAGGGATGTAGAGGATAGGAGAGGAGAGGATTTGACTTTATTTGACAGTACAAAGTCAAACTGTTGTAAATGCTGAACTGGCAGACATGGTCTAAGTGGGTATGAAATTAAAAACAGCTACAGTTACCTTGCTGCATATGTTTCTTTTGGCAAAAGACTTGCAGATGTAGCACGTAAAATTATGCAAGGGCAAGTAAGACAAATTTCTAAAAAATGTTCCATAAGATTTCACTCAGCCCCCAAGATGGCATGCATTGAGGAAGCTGAATAGAACTGAAGTGCCACAGTGGAGGAGAAACCATTAGGTCATTCTTTTAGGTTCATAGGTTCATAGGATGATACTAGGCTCTTGGCCTGGAGGCCCTTACAAGCCTATCCAAGAATTTCGCCCATGTTCCGTCATAGTCAGCACCTGTTTCCCCTGTCCAGCAGGGACACAGGTGAGATCCCAGCGGTATATTTTCTGTTTCCCATCCAGTCATCCAGGTTCCTCTTAAAAAGGGCTAGAGAGGTACTCTGCTTGACATGGAAAGGGAGTCTATTCCACAGACTGGGGAGTCTTTGGGACACAAATCTATCCTGCCAACAAGTTCTATTATGTCACAGACCAGGTTAAGGCTTTGCATGTGGGTTGTATGAGTGGAGTTTATGTTACGGATATGCAGCAACTCCATCAAGGCTGGGTCTGAAATGGTCTTGTATGCCAGACACAGGTCACGTCTAAGCAGTCTGTGAGACTGAGTAGGGGGACAGAGCTTTTAGCCTATCTGTATAGGATAGGTGTTTGAGAGCCTAGATTTTCCTGGTCAGGAACTTCTGTGGTCTCTTCAACTGTTGCATGTGCTTGGCAAGGTACATGCTGAAAGGGGCATTGTACTCGATGATGGGGTCTGATAAGGGAGGAGTACAGGGATTTATGACCTCCTTGTTCCTGGATGAAATACCCTTATTTATGAGGTGGGCCATGTAGAAAGTCTTCAATACAGCAGAGGCAATGTGGTGGTCAAAAGTCAGGTCGCGATCAACCTGGGTGCCCAAGTCCCTCACGACTGATTGCATGCTTAGTACGTTGTTTTTAATGTGATAATTAGTGAGGATGACATTTTCCCCAAAGGGGATAATGATCCACTTCTTGGCAATCCGTTTGAGGCTATGGTTCTGGCACCAGTCATTAGTTTTGGTAAGGCCCTCATGGAGGATGTTCACATCACTAGGGGAATTTAAGACAGCGCCCAGCTTGCAGCCATCTGGAAACATGGTTAGCCAAGGACCACTAGTTTTGGCTTGCACCTCAGAAAACTATATCCCAAACAATAGAAGCCCCAAGATTGATCCTTGGGGTACACCGCTCGTTACAGGTCTAATACTAGAGTTGGCTTCCCCTACTTTGACTGAATGGGTTCTATCAGTGAGCCAGTTAGCTACCCATCTGGTAATGTATGGGTTGATGCCTAGCTGGGAGAATTTATTATGCCCAAGTGGAGAATAGTGGCAAAGACTGTTTTTAATACATGAAAGCACAAAGTACCATTCTCAACAGAAGAAACTACTTTCTTGGGAAAGAAATGCTGTATTAATGACATAGTTGTCCTTTAGTGTGTAGGCTGGGAGTAATCTCCTTGAAGATGGGTATAGTAGAGGGTGTATGTATGGTTATAGTCATGTTTCTATGTGGCTGAGGCTTGGAAGAGAACTCACTGGAGGGGTTAGGCAGTGATATTTGGCCACATATGTTGGTGCAGTAAAGGAATGCCATTGTACGGAAGACTTTCTACATGGCCCACCTCATAAATAAGGGTATTTCATCCAGAAACAAGAGGTCATAACATCCCTGTACTCCTCCCTTATCAGACCCATTATTGAGTACAAAGGTGCTGCCTTTGAGGGAACATGGGCAAAATTCTTGGCTAAGCTTATAAGGGCCTCCGAGCAATAGCCTAGTATCATCCTATGAACCTATGAACCTATGAACCTATAAGGTAGGAAGAGGTCTGCTTCCAAGCTAAGTGAATAGTTGCATCTTTTACAAGTGGTATCAGTATCTAATGAGAGTAATAGATTGTTGGCAAACATAAAGCAGTTATTACTTTACCTCAGTAATCTAATTGCCAGCAAACTGCTAAAGGAAGGGGCTAGACCAGGCTATGGCACCCTGGTAGTGGTGACAGGACAAGGAGGTCAAGCAATTTAGCATATAAGAGGGGGTGTCAAGTAACAGCAGGAAAAAAATTATGTAGGTGTAATTAGGGAAGCAAGTAGAATTAAAACTGATAGCTTCATGCAATAGATAACACAGCAGATAAATGTGAAATGTTATAACATGTTAAATTGTTATATTAATGTGAAAGACCTGTACACCACTTTCCTTTGCTATGTAGATGATATACAGATATAAAACCAGATGAACTATGCCACAGAAAATATGAAAAATAAGTATAACCAGAAAATGTCACAATATAAAATAATTATTCATCAATAATCCAAACAACTGTTCCTTTAAAAATATCACATTATTTATGACATTTAAGAGAGAGGACACAAAAGAAACAACTTCACCTTTCTGAACAGTTGGTTACTTCGCAGATGTATGAAAACGTAGAAGAAATTACCTTGGTAAAAGTAGTTCTTCTAGGATGGCACTGGTCACAGATGAGTGAGTGAGACCACATCAGGATGGCCAAGTGGTGTAAGACACTATATGCAGGGTACAGTATACTATGGAGGCATGGGTTCAAATCCCATGTCTGACCCCAAATTATTTAGGGGGTGGGAGATTGGCATAATGGTTAAGGTATTTGCCTTATAAACCAAAGGTTTTGATTCTCACATGGGGTAATTGGCTAGGCTTAAAATGGCCCACAAAGGCATTTAGCCTAGTACTAATCTATGAACCTATGCTAAGCTTTCTGTAGACAAGGGGAATGTGATTAGTGATCCATCTATTAGGCTACTCCTTGGCTACTATTAGTATTAGTCCTATAATAGCTGTATGCAGGCAGCTCAGCACAATAGAGCACTACACTTTGCAACAGTTACAGATTTAAACTTGCAGAAGTACCTGACTAAACAAAAACAGCAAGTCAGTGCTAGGCACTGACCAATGACTGCTCTCCACAAATGTCAGGATCAATGGTTTCTGTGCCTTCTCAAACCAGGAGCAATAGAGCAGTGGCACCAATCTCATGTGATTCAGGTGAGAACAGCAGGTCTCTTAGGTATACCATGGTCTTTAATCTCATCTCATGGGTTGCAGGGGTCTAGCAAAAGCTTCTTCTCTCCTCTCATTCTCCTTCTCTTGGAAGCATATTTATGCACAGTCCAGAGTTCAGCACAGTACAGCACCAGGCTCTGAAATATCCTTAAAGTTAAACATGAAAATCTTCACATCAAAATGGTAAGAGTCAGTTTATGATAGGCACTAAATAATGAATCCTCTTCAAAAATTTCCAGGAATTTGGTGGACAAGCAGCTAGGGAAAATAATGAAATGTTCAGGAATTAAATTGCTTCTGTCAATATTCACAGCAGAAGTAACAGTCACAACAATTCTAAGAGATTTAGTTGAGTACAGCAGGCTTCACAGTTATGCCATAGTCTTTAGATTCATCCAGAGTTTTTCAGGGGTGTAATAGTAGCCCCCCTCCCCCACCAGTCTTTCGTTCTCTTGAATGATCTTGTATATATGCTCCATATTTCAGCCCAACAGAGTGCTATGCTAAGGAACAGCCTAAAATGTAAACTTGAAAAAAGTTCTTATCAGAAACAGCCAATCAGTAGTTGGCACAGTGTAACTTCTCCTCCCCACAAACATCCAGGACTTAATGGTTTCTGCTTATTCTCTCATCCAGAGCAGCAGTAGACCAAGCTCAATTCAGTTAAGTACATCAGACTTCACAGAAAACTCAACAGTCTTTAGTTTCATAACCAGTAACCAGTCACACCAAACACCAAGAACCAAAAGAAGGAATCTCCAAGAAAACAGTTGGATAACCAGCAAACCACAACTGCTGTGTTTTGGTGGAACAAAGTGGTTTGCTGGTTATCCAACCATTTTCTTGGAGTCTTTAGTCTCATCCCATATGTTGCAGCAGCCTGGTAGAGGCTTCCTGTTTTTTTTTCTCCTTCCTCTCCCCTTTTCTTTGGCACAGGCAGTTGGATTGCCATCACAGGTTAGATTACTGCAAAGTTTTCCAACTCTTACAGCCACTTTGCTTCCAAATCCTTTGTACATTATTGCTCCTCCTCATCCTGCACTAATTTCCTAAACTCTTCCTCCTCCTCCTCTCACACCCCACCACTAACTACAATTCCTCCTCTGTCCATTTATCTCCCAGCTCATTTCCATAATTTCTCATTTCACATCTGTTTTATTATCAATATTTAAGCCACATTACTAGATGTGTGTCTATAAATTATTACTAACCTTAAAAACACCCCAGTTTGATATTTTCCTTACAACCATCATGCTATAAATACATTAACTGTTATTGTATGTTATTTTTCTTTTCAATAATTAGCCAATATTTGTTAAATTCCCTCTCTTTTTCTTGTATTAAAATGCTATGTTTGTGTAAAAAATGTAAATAAGCTCATGTACAGATGTTTTACCCTGCAATTATAAATGTGCATCATGTGTAACTTAAATGTGGAGCCTTTCTCCCCTGGCCTCTGCTGAAAATGGGTTTTACCCAGTCAGACTTTCCCTAGTCAACAAAGATAGACTAAATAAAATAGCTATTATCTTTTTTAAATTCAAAAAAGCCTCCAATGCCTCCACAGACTTTATATTCCAACTATAATATTAAATATTGCTTCAGTAGTATGACACCACTGATTCTTAACTACAGTGGCCTAACAAGGTGTAAAGGATCCTAACTGAACTGGCTTGTACTCTACAGCGGTAAGTATATGCTTTAAGAATTAGTGGGATTTTGCTAAAAATCACACTTTCAGATACACTGAGTTAAACTGAAATGCAGGTTCACTCATCAAACACATAAAGACTCATTAATTTGATATTACTGGATCCTTGGCTTTTATATAGTCTTATGTACGCAGGCTCACACAATGACAAAAAGCAGCTTCCATATGTGAAGCACTCATTATAACATATTTTCAGCCCTGCAGTGGTGAACAATATTGCCTTACAGGCAGTTAATTCTGAGTTTTATCTCCCATTATTTGGCTTTCACTATGCATATCCACAGTTAATACAACAAACATTCCACCTAAATGCATTTCTAACATTTAGAAATGGAGCTTAGTGGTTATGTATGTGCATATAACCTAAGTCCTAAATAAGCAGACAATTAGAAAATAGGTTATTATTATTATTATTATTATTATTATTATTATTATTATTATGCATAGATGGTAAACGATGCTGCCTTTTTGTTTATTTTACTCTCTGTTACAAGGTACTCGCTGCATCATGTAGTATTCTCTTTTGCATGCAAACATCAGTTTATTGCTTAATAATATTGTTATTACACTATAAAAAATACAGTTAGCTCACAATATATAAAATTGCTCAGATTGCATTATACACTCACATCAGGCTTTACTATAACATTGATTGCCAGGCCATAGTTATCTGACTACAGCAGTGTGAATGGGCAGGTTTTTACTATTGTTGTTGTCATGACATCACAATAAGTTAGGCAAATTACCTACTTTGACCGTTAGCCCATACAGTTGGATTCAAATACAAGGAAGAAGTGTGAATCCTATAGCTACAGATGTATATATTATCCTGGTTATTCTTAGTTAATGATAATGAGTCCTTACTAAAGAAGAAATAGGTATGGGTTGGGAGGGTGGCTTAATGGCCAAGGTGTTTACTTTGTAAAGCCAAAGGGCAGGGTTTGAGTCACACAAAGGATAATCGGCTAGGCTTAATATGGCTCGCAAGGGCAGTTTAGTATTAATCTATGAACCTATGTATGTATTCCCATTACTGCAGACCTATACATGTAGTAATTTTTGAGGAAGCTTATGACTGACTTCATCAGATCCAAATATAGTGAAAGTTATAAAGCATTAAGAAAAAAAGGACTTTAGTAGAAACATTTCAGAAAGAAGTAGGAATGGAAATCAAGACATAAGTAGATGACAATCAGATAGCAACTAAAAGAATATAAGCAAAAAGGACCAGACGAAAAGACGAAAAATTGAAAAGCCCACAAATATAGTGGAAGAGATAGAGAACTCTTAGAACAAATACACGTTGACCATGATTTGATGCAAGAATGCTTATGGAGTGTTGAATTTAAACTAAACGATGTAGACTACTAATGTCGACCCAAGGTAATGGGCTGCATGCAATTTGGTTTACAAAGTCTATTGAAAAAGTAGGAGAAACAGCTAAATGTAGGTTCTGTAGAACAGAACTGAAAAGGAGATGCACATCTCATTGATGGTTGCAATGCATTTGTAGCTGGAGTTCTGTATACTGAAAAGGAAAATAATGTGGTAGGACTGTGTAAACACTATAATATACAAGTAGCTGAGAAGCATTGGAAACATGAACCACAAAGCATTAATGAAATTGATGAAGTTCGTATTACATACAATCATCTAATATCAATTGTCCAAGCAACAGATGCAAGAAAACCAGATATAGAAGGCCAAGAAAAAGGAATGAAGTAGCTTTAATCATTGAAATAGCTACACCCAGTGATTATAGCGTCTTACACAAAAGGCACAAAGTCATAAAAAAAAAAAAAATAAATAAAAAATTTGTGAGCAGAAGGCAATGTGGAACAAAGAGACCTTGACAGTTCCAACAGTAGTAGAAGCAATAGGACTAATATAAAAGAATCTTAAATTGTTCTTACATATGCTGCCGAAATGTGTAACTCCATATGAACTGCAAAATGAAACAATTCTGGATACATTGCGGTTGCTGAGAAGAATACTTTTAGCAAACATCAAAGACGGAAGCAGTATTAATTTCATTAAATTTAGTTGTACTCTGATTCAGGGATTTGATCTATTCCTGACAGCATTAGAAACCTAAAAGATTTGGAGAAATTAAAAAAGAGAGATCCCTTATTCTAAGACTGTGTGTAGCTGTTGCCATAGGACCCTTGATCTCAGTGTTGCTTTCCTACCATATAACTGTGTACCTTGTGAGGATGGGAGCCTAGAAATGGTAAAACCCCTTTCTCCTAGTTGTCTGCTTGTAGCTGTTACTTTGATACCTTCTACTTCTGTGGTGTGCCCATCAATATAGCTGTCTTGCCTTTGTAGGGGAGCCTGCACAGAGAGTAACCCTTACTCCTGGCCTATGTGTAGTTGCTATTCTAGTAACTTCAGTTTCAGTGTTCCTGTCCTACCATATAATCATCATCTTTGAGGGTAAGAATCCTTTATTTTTAGTCTATGACTAGCTGTCATTTAAGGATATTCAACTTCAGTACTGCTGTCTAACCAAACAACTGTCTTCTTTTGGGATGGGATCCTGCTTAGAGCCCCCCATTACTGTTACTCTATGCTTAGCTGTCATTTAATCACCCTCAGCTTCAGTGTTGTTGTGTTACAATGCAGCTGTCTTCCGGGGACGGGTTACCTGATATCAAATGCAATCATGTAACCCACACTCCATTCATTATATATGTAAACCCTCTGGAACACTGTCTGTCAATGACCAACCTTAGACCTGTAAAAATAGTTTAAATGTACTATAAAAAAGAAAGTTTGGAACTCCTCTTTGTAAGTTTTTTTGACTCCAAAATCTTTACTGAGAAATTGTTGAGATGTGACTTATGTAATTTATTGATTCCTTGTTGGCCAGCTTAGTTCCACTAGACTAGCAGCTTCTTTTCAGGGGAGACCTGAGTTGTTTTTTATTCTACTACAAGAAATGTGGCCAGGACAGTTTTTGATTGGTGCCTCTGGCTCTTTTAAATCTACCTGAGCTACCATCAACTGAAGCAGATGGGGCCTTAGTTTAACATCTCATCTGAAGGACAACACTCAGGAGTGCAACATCCCACTTATGTTGCAATGCAGTATCAGTAATCTGTCAATTGTGGGAATAGAACCCGCAACCTTCTGCACCACAGGTGAGTGAAAGACCATAGTGAAGAACTTCTCTAAAGCAAACTTCACACTACTCAAGACTGGTGTGGTATCCTTCAAGGCCCTGGAGCCAGTGGAAACCACAAACCCAAGCTGCGGAAGCCCTTACAAATGCCTTCTATGAACACCTCCAGGACTGCATGGATCAGGCAATCCCAAATAAAACCAAGACTCTTTCCACAAAGGGCAAGCGTCCAGTCTGGTGGACCCCAGCCATTAACAAACTTTACAATAAGAGGAGAAAGCTATTACATGATAGAACAAAATCCATAAAAGGGAAGTCACCTGATCATTATTAGTAAAAAATACGAGCACTCATAAAATCAACTAAGGCCAATTTTGAGAAAAATTGCCATGGATTCAAAGGACAATCATAAGGCCTTTTTCAGCTATGTTAGGGACCTGGGTGGAAACTCCCAGATATGCTCAGAATTAGTCCAAAATGATACAAAAATCACTGAACCCACAGACATTGCCAACATACTGGCAGACAGGTTCAGTGCAAACTTCACCCCCTCTCCCCTAAAGGAGAGATAACTATCCCAGCCGAGTGTAGCCTCCCAGACATTTCAATGCGTGGTGAAAGCTGCTCTCTAAAGCTAAAAACACAGCATCAATGGGACCGGATGGTGTCCCCGGCTGTGCTACCGCAAGCTAAATGAGGAATTAAACCCGCACATAAGGCAGCTGTTTAATCTCAGCCTTACCACAGGATAATGCGCCCAAGGAGTGGCATACGGCAACTGTGGTCCCACTCCCAAAGGCGGCTCTACAGACCCTGGTAATTACCGCCCCATAAGCTTAACAAGTCTAGTCTGCAAAGCTATGGAGAGGATCGTAATGGAGCTCATAAACAAAGATATAGGGACTTGCAGACATTGGACCCCACCCAGTTTGGCTTTGTCAAGGGAAGATCATGCCTTTTGAACTTGGTCGACTTCTTCGTAACAGTCACCAAAGCCATTGATGAGGGAAAGGCAGTCCATACAGCCTACCTTGACCTTGCAAGGCTTTGACACAATACCCCACTGGTATTGTAGAAAAACTTACCAGCTTAAATGTAAACCCATATGTCACAAGATGGGTTGCAAACTGGCTTAAGGACAGAACCCACAGGGTTAGAGTTGCTGGAGCTATGTAAAACTCCAAGCCGGACACAAGTGGTGTCCCACAGGGCTCGGTCCTTGGCCCCCTATTGTTTGGCATCTACTTCTCAGAAGTACAGGCCAACATGGGAGGACTTTGGCTGACAAAGTTTGCAGATGACTGCAAACTGGGCGCCATAGTGGAAAGTGCATCGGACACGGATATCCTTCAGAAGGGACTCACAGAAACAGATAGCTGGTGCCAGAGCCATGGCCTGAAGTTAAACGCCAAAAATGTATAGTCATACCCTTGGGAAAAACAAGGTAACCCCAAGCTACCATATGGTGGCAATCCACTAAGCACAGAAGAGGTTATCAGGGACCTGGGGACCCAGGTTGACAGTGGCCTTTCTTTTGACACTCACGTTAAAGTGGTTAGAAAGACCTTCTACATTGCCCACCTGATCATGAAGGGATTCACATCCAGATCTAGTGAGGTCATTGTTCCCCTGTACTCTTCACTTATCAGACCAATGATCGAGTACAATGCCCCATTCGGGATGTATCTCACCCGACATCTGCAGCAATTGGAGAGACCCCAAAAGTTCCTCACCAAAAGGATAAAGGGACTCCAAATCTGTCATATGCTGCCAGATTGAAGAAACTCCAGCTCTATTCAGTCGCATACCGTCTGCTCAGAGGTGACATGTGCCTGACATACAAGGCCATGTCCAACCGGAATTAATGGACATGCTCCACCCTCAAAAAATCCAAATCCACCAAAACCACTAGAGCAAGCGACTTAAACCTTAGCACGAATATAAATAGGACGTGCTGGAGGGATAGATTTATCACAGAGACTCCCTATGCTGTGGAATAGAATCCCGGTCCATGTGAGGCAGAGCACCTCGCTGACTCTGTTCAAGAGAAATCTAGACCTGTGGATGGGAGATCAGAGGTTTACCCAGAATCATCTCTGTGTCACTGCTGGACAGAGGCACAACAAACTAATGGGCACAGTATTTTTCATATAAGGTGGCGTAAGCCACAAAAATTTGGGCTAGGCTTATAAATGCCTTAGGGCAGATAGCCTAGTATAAACCTATGAACCTATGAAACTATCTGACACAAATGATATAAAACAAAAATAAATAAATGCATTGTTATAAGAAAACTAGGTGTGCTTAATCGCCAGAATCAATTAATTTTTAGTAACACTGGAAGATACAGTCTGCTAGTGTATGCCTCATTTCCCAAATTAAAGAAAACTATCTCTGTGAACCACAATTAGATTTTTTATCATTAAACAACTTCTTTGAATTACCTACAGTAAACAGTATTTTTCTTACCCAGACCTATAACTCCTCTATAATGACACATCTGGGATGTCATCTAGGCAGCTGGAAGCTCTGATCTCATGAACTATGGAAATGTCTTCTTGCAGCTCTAATCAGAACTGCACCTCTAAGGTTAACCTGCCATACCATATTTCATACATGAATGCACATTTAACACCACAGTGGTTTTGATAGGATTATACAACTGATATATTGAAAATTTGGACTGAAAATATTGACAACTGACAAATGTATGATGTTACATTCAATTTGAGTGAATTCAGTCTTGCAAATTTTGAAAGTTTTAAACATTGTTCAAAAGACAAAGCCATTTGCTTTTACTTTGCAAAATCAGATTTTGTACCACACAATAATAATCTTATTGCATTTATTTCTGAAGCAGCACCATAAAATACTGTGTTAAACTTTTGAAAATACGGTGTTTTTTAATGTAGTTGCTATTCTAGTACCTTCAGTTTCAGTGTTCCTGTCCTACCATATAATTATCATCTTTGAGGGTAAGAATCCTTTATTTTGAGTCTATGACTAGCTGTCATTTAAGGATATTCAACTTCAGTACTGCTGTCTAACCAAACAACTGTCTTCTTTGGGGATGGGATCCTGCTTAGAGCCCCCCATTACTGTTACTCTGTGCTTAGCTGTCATTTAATCACCCTCAGCTTCAGTGTTGTTGTGTTACAATGCAGCTGTCTTCCGGGGACGGATTACCTGATATCAAATGCAATCATGTAACCCACACTCCATTCATTATATATGTAAACCCTCTGGAACACTGTCTGTCAATGACCAACCTTAGACCTGTAAAAATAGTTTAAATGTACTATAAAAAAGAAAGTTTGAAACTCCTCTTTGTAAGTTTTTTTGACTCCAAAATCTTTACTGAGAAATTGTTGAGATGTGACTTATGTAATTTATTGATTCCTTGTTGGCCAGCTTAGTTCCACTAGACTAGCAGCTTCTTTTCAGAGACCTGAGTTGTTTTTATTCTACTACAAGAAATGTGGCCAGGACAGTTTTTGATTGGTGCCTCTGGCTCTTTTAAATCTACCTGAGCTACCATCAACTGAAGCAGATGGGGCCTTAGTTTAACATCTCATCTGAAGGACAACACTCAGGAGTGCAACATCCCACTTATGTTGCAATGCAGTATCAGTAATCTGTCAATTGTGGGAATAGAACCCGCAACCTTCTGCACCACAGGTGAGTGAAAGACCATAGTGAAGAACTTCTCTAAAGCAAACTTCACACTACTCAAGACTGGTGTGGTATCCTTCAAGGCCCCTGAGCCAGTGGAAACCACAACCCAAGCTGCGGAAGCCCTTACAAATGCCTTCTATGAACACCTCCAGGACTGCATGGATCAGGCAATCCCAAATAAAACCAAGACTCTTTCCACAAAGGGCAAACGTCCAGTCTGGTGGACCCCAGCCATTAACAAACTTTACAATAAGAGGAGAAAGCTATTACATGATAGAACAAAATCCATAAAAGGGAAGTCACCCCTGATCATTATTAGTAAAAAAAATACGAGCACTCATAAAATCAACTAAGGCCAATTTTGAGAGAAAAATTGCCATGGATTCAAGGACACTCATAAGGCCTTTTTCAGCTATGTTAGGGACCTGGGTGGAAACTCCCAGATATGCTCAGAATTAGTCCAAAATGATACAAAAATCACTGAACCCACAGACATTGCCAACATACTGGCAGACAGGTCCAGTGCAAACTCCCCCTTCTCTCCCACCCTAAAGGAGAGATAACTATCCCAGCCGTGTAGCCTCCCAGACATTTCAAATGCAGGTGAAGCTGCTCTCTCTAAAGCTAAAAACACAGCATCAATGGGACGGATGGTGTCCCCGGCTGTGTGCTACGAGGCTAAATGAGAATTAAACCGCACACAAGGCAGCTGTTTAATCTCAGCCTTACCACAGGACACGTGCCCAAGGAGTGGCATACGGCAACTGTGGTCCCACTCCCAAAGGCGCCTCTACAGACCCTGGTAATTACGCCCCATAAGCTTAACAAGTCTAGTCTGCAAAGCTATGGAGAGGATCGTAATGGAGCTCATAAACAAAGATATAGGGACTTGCAGACATTGGACCCGACCCAGTTTGGCTTTGTCAAGGGAAGATCATGCCTTTTGAACTTGAGTCGACTTCTTGAAACAGTCACCAAGGCCATTGATGAGGAAAGGCAGTCCATACAGCCTACCTTGACCTTGCAAAGGCTTTTGACACAATACCCACTCGGGTATTGTAGAAAAACTTACCAGCTTAAATGTAAACCCATATGTCACAAGATGGGTTGCAAACTGGCAAGGACAGAACCCACAGGGTTAGAGTTGCTGGAGCTATGTCAAACTCCAAGCCGGTCACAAGTGGTGTCCCACAGGGCTCGGTCCTTGGCCCCCTATTGTTTGGCATCTACTTCTCAGAAGTACAGGCCAACATGGGAGGACTTTGGCTGACAAAGTTTGCAGATGACTGCAAACTGGCCATAGTGGAAAGTGCATCGGACACGGATATCCTTCAGAAGGGACTCACAGAAACAGATAGCTGGTGCCAGAGCCATGGCCTGAAGTTAAACGCCAAAAAATGTATAGTCATACCCTTGGGAAAAACAAGGTAACCCCAAGCTACCATATAGGTGGCAATCCACTAAGCACAGAAGAGGTTATCAGGGACCTGGGGACCCAGGTTGACAGTGGCCTTTCTTTTGACACTCACGTTGCTAAAGTGGTTAGAAAGACCTTCTACATTGCCCACCTGATCATGAAGGGATTCACATCCAGATCTAGTGAGGTCATTGTTCCCCTGTACTCTTCACTTATCAGACCAATGATCGAGTACAATGCCCCATTCGGGATGTATCTCACCCGACATCTGCAGCAATTGGAGAGACCCCAAAAGTTCCTCACCAAAAGGATAAAGGGACTCAAAATCTGTCATATGCTGCCAGATTGAAGAAACTCCAGCTCTATTCAGTCGCGTGAGATACCGTCTGCTCAGAGGTGACATGTGCCTGACATACAAGGCCATGTCCAACCCGGAATTAATGGACATGCTCCACCTCAAAAAATCCAAATCCACCAAAACCACTAGAGCAAGCGACTTAAACCTTAGCACGAATATAAATAGGACGTGCTGGAGGGATAGATTTATCACTCAGAGACTCCCTATGCTGTGGAATAGAATCCCGGTCCATGTGAGGCAGAGCACCTCGCTGACTCTGTTCAAGAGAAATCTAGACCTGTGGATGGGAGATCGTAGGTTTACCCCGGGAATCATCTCTGTGTCACTGCTGGACAGAGGCACAACAAACTAATGGGCACAGTATTTTTTCATATAAGGGGTGGCGTAAGCCACAAAAATTTGGGCTAGGCTTATAAATGCCTTAGGGCAGATAGCCTAGTATAAACCTATGAACCTATGAAACTATCTGACACAAATGATATAAAACAAAAATAAATAAATGCATTGTTATAAGAAAACTAGGTGTGCTTAATCGCCAGAATCAATTAATTTTTAGTAACACTGGAAGATACAGTCTGCTAGTGTATGCCTCATTTCCCAAATTAAAGAAAACTATCTCTGTGAACCACAATTAGATTTTTTATCATTAAACAACTTCTTTGAATTACCTACAGTAAACAGTATTTTTCTTACCCAGACCTATAACTCCTCTATAATGACACATCTGGGATGTCATCTAGGCAGCTGGAAGCTCTGATCTCATGAACTATGGAAATGTCTTCTTGCAGCTCTAATCAGAACTGCACCTCTAAGGTTAACCTGCCATACCATATTTCATACATGAATGCACATTTAACACCACAGTGGTTTTGATAGGATTATACAACTGATATATTGAAAATTTGGACTGAAAATATTGACTGACAAATGTATGATTTTACATTCAATTTGAGTGAATTCAGTCTTGCAAATTTTGAAAGTTTAAAACATTGTTCAAAAGACAAAGCAATTTGCTTTTACTTTGCAAAATCAGATTTTGTACCACACAATAATAATCTTATTGCATTTATTTCTGAAGCAGCACCATAAAATACTGTGTTAAACTTGAAAGGTGAAATTGCTGAAAAATACCAAAATTGTGATGTTATGTTTAATATGACATACTTAGCCTCATAATATTATAATTTCTTCATAACTCTCTGTGACTATCAGAGCTGTTATAAGTTTTGCTGCTTTCATATCTGGCGATATTGCATTAAATGCTATTATGAGGCTTTGAATAAAAGTACTACCAGTTATTATGCTTAAATCCTAAGACTAAGCCTAATTACAGTAGGTTTATAATTATGGAAATTACCAATAGTTTCACCTCAAGCTGACAATGTCATTTGCTACAGGATACCAAGACTGCAGCATGTGCTTTGTTGCAGTATACCATGCAATTTGCTACGGTATACAAAGACTCCAGCATATGCTTTGTTGCAGTATACTATGCAATTTGCTGCAGTACACCAAGACTGCAGTATGTGATTTGTTGAAATATAGCATGAAATTTGTTGAAGTATACCAAGACTGCAGCATATGATTTGCTGCAATATGCCACATAATTTGTTGCGAACTGCAGAATGCTGCTGACATTTTTGAGATCTAGAACAACATATTGGCATATAAAGTGGCTGACAGTGTAGTGGCTGCCCTGCCAATGTGGCCATCTGATGTTGCTCTAATTGCCTGTTTTCATTTGTTAGACTGTACACTTGCTCACAGACACCTCATTATAATGCAGGTACTGTGTCATGACTGTTTATGCAAACCATTGTGCACTGTTACAGTTTTTTTCCTTCTTTCTCTACTATTATGCAAATGTGGAGTTGGCATATAAAAAGGGGAGTGTGGTGGTAAAGTTCTCTATATGAACGGTGCCCCCTTGCAAAAATAATGTTGGCAGTATAGATGAACTGTGTTCTGGATTAGTTTGAACTGAGAAGCTGGTCTGAGATTATTTGGTTTGTAATATATCACTGGTGAAACTAATGCAAGTTTTGACTGTCAAAAACCACCACATTTCTAAACATGCATTTATTTTTATCATAGCATTTTTCACTGCAGAATCATGCCAAGCATTATATTTGATCCATTAACAAATTAGACTTGGAATCTGCCTCAGTTTGCAGACACTGTCAAACAAGTTGTTTTCTGTGGATTTTATAATGTACCTTTAATGCAAGCCAAGATTAATTGTGACAAGTGTTTTCCTATGATGTGTTCTTAGGTCATGAAGCAAAGAGGAAAAGAACAAGAGGTTTACTGCTACTGAAAAACAATCTCCACCTGCATTGTGCCTGTGGTGCAGTGGTGTGTCACTTGTGATACATGGTAAATATTATTTACAAGTGCAAGTCATTACGGAATGTTACTTAAAGGCAGGCAGTTAGCACTTGAATAACAGGTAATATTTACGGCTTATTTGAAACTATACTTGCAGTTCCTGCTTGAGCATACTGTATGCCAAACAAGGAGATAAAGTGATTATTAATTAATTGTTTTGCGTATGCAGCTGTCATAAATTAATGTAAAGGAATGTAGTATAACGTCACTGTCAATAAAAGCTAGAGCTGAAATACAGAATAATATATGAAGCAATGTCTATAGATATTCCAGAAAGTGTACAGTGTCCATTCTGTTAAGCAAACTCTGAAAGGGAATAAGCATTAATGTGAGAGTGAAATTTTAAATATATTACTTTGTAATTAGGTTGCACATTTTCACTGGATATTTTTTTCTGGATTATTCCATGGTCTTAGAATCATGAATGTGCCATCTTTAGGAGCACAGTACATGTACCAGTTATCCAGTGTTCTGTAACAAACAAATCTCAGTTTTATGAAAGTTTATTAAAGATGTAGGAAAACTGTAAGTAGGAAACCTATTTTTAACTTGGTGCAATGTGCTGGGAAAATCCTCAGATATTAGCTCCCAAAAGCAGACAATACACCTTACATGCAAGAATTAGATGGGAGAAACTGTTGCATTGAAATCATTGATAGTACATGGGTTTCCAGAAAAAAGAAACTTTTTTAAGACTTAGGGTTAAAAGAAAAACTTTTAAATAAGTGCATAAGTCTAAGTGTACATTTCAAAAGGCAGTTTTGTTACCTCGAACAGTAATGAGCATATGTACGTCAATACTATTGTGACTGTTTTTGTTGGTTCAGAAGCAGTCTCTAGTTGATTAGAATTTTTACTGTAAGAAAATTAAAGGTTGTGTGATGCTGGAGTGCTCAAGCCCCAGATCTGTTGATGATAGAATCTTTCATATTTTCTCTAAGTCTCCTCCTCATGAGATTTTAATAGACAGTAGTCTCTGATGATTTCATTTTTGACTGTCATTGTAATGAAGTGCTCACTTACTAACTTCAATAATTGTAGCACTATATGTAAATAGTTGTATATAGTATATGTAAATGAATCCTGCCACGTACCAATTACTCTAAATATATGCCTGTATAATGCCAAAAATCTAATTGAATTGTGTAAATGAACCATTTTCTTTGGGTAATAGAACTTTGTCATCCCAAGACTAGTAGCTAAAAGGCATTGCCTTGTTAATTGATAGTTCAGTGTTAATCTGTTCATGAAGATATGTCATGTTGTATGTGTTTGCATATTAAATATTGAAAAATACAATAAAATAAAAGTTTGAAAAAAAAAGAATCCTTCATATTTAAATGTTTTTGATGGTTTGATAGAATCCTATATATTTGAATGTCTTTATGGTTTTACACCCCAACCCCACATACATAAAGTAAAGCTCCCTTATCATCACAGTATGAGTAATATCCAACCTTTTATGTCAACACATACTCTTAGTTAACAACAAATAAACTATAAAAGTCTTCAAAATATAGCTATTCAGTTGATCCTATGCCATCCCAGACAAAAAAGACTCTCATATTTTATTTTTGTCTTGATTCATAGTATCATAAGATATACAAGGCAAGTTTCACCAGAGGCCATGCACACCTTGCTATTATCCATCCTCAAGTTTTACCGTTTTTTGCAAAAAAAAAAAAGGTTGTACCTGTAAGATAAGAGGCAAATTTAAGGGAAAAAATGAAAACTGCAGGGACCATGAAACGAAACACCACTGAAGTAAAACAAATGTACAAACTAAAAAAACAACATGGTATTCCTGTAGGCAGAAAAAACAAAGTGCACTAAAAGTAAAAAACAAGCTTAATGGTAAACACTTTCACTGTTAACAACAGCTTCATCAGACATCTCCATCAAAGAAAGCCATCCATTTATATTCAAAATAACCAATCAACATAAAAGAACAATCAACTAATTAAAACATGAAACTCATTCTTAAAGTGCCAACACTTAAAACAACCATCTATATACATAGTACAAGAACACATTTCAACCATAATTTCAATGTATGAACACATATACAAAAAAATTATACATATAAAAATATACAAAAACTCAAAACTTTAATGTTTCAAAGGTTTCTGTTTTAAAAATGATTTTAATGAAACCATATTATTTATACCAGGGGGATGATCTGCCCTAAAGAACAGAATCCATTTCTGTTCATGGGCCTCTGTCTTATTCTTAATGTCACCTCCCCTTACACTCTCAGCAACAATCTCTAGTACAAAAAACTTAAAATGATGTTGATCACTATTAGACAACACATGCTTAGCCAGAGCATTTGTTTCTTTGTTGTTCCTGATGTCTCTTAAATGCTCAAGCACCCGTTCTCTAAAGGAACGGTTAGTCTTCCCAATGTAGTATGCACCACAGCATGTACAGAAGGCATAGTACACTATGTTCTTAGTAGTGCAATCAGCATAAAATGAAAAATCTACAACACACCTCTGTGTAGGATGTACAAGACTACAACAATGCACGTATTTACGTATACTGCATTTCCTACAAGGAAACAACCTTTCCTTTGGGAAGCTATCATATGTGGGGTCTCATCTTTCCTGTAGCAAAGCTGTCTTTTAATAGATAAATTATTTTTGAAAGCAAAACTCCGTCTTTCACTAACAATCTCCCTTAATTCATTGTTCACTTACAAAACATTCCAATTTCTTTTCACAATATCACAAAACAAATTGAGGTCATTAGAATATGTTAAGGGGAACCTAACCTTTTTACCATTAGTGCACAATTGTGCAGAACACTCTCTGTTGGGGTTATCTGAGAAAAATGGTCTACACCTACCACCTCTGTCTCTGAGTACTGATTTTATACATTCATCAGTTTCTATGTAATAACCTATTTTTCCTAATTTCCTTCCTATAGAGCCCCGTCTTAAAGGTGCCTATTCCTGACCTTTGTACCTTCACATCAAGAAAGTTAATCTGTTCAGTGGAATATGTATGTGTAAATCTCAGAAAAAAAAGTGGTACTTCCTAGGAACTCAATGAAGGATAGTAATTGTGTGTCACTACCCCCCCCCCCCACACACACACACACACACAACCCTTTAGTTACTTCTTTTTGCAGGGTATATCTAGCCAAAGGGGGTTTGACAACTACACCCAGCTTGCAGTCATCACCAATCTTTGTTAACCAGAGATCACTGTTGTCAAGTTGGAGATCTGAAAAATAGATACCAAACAGGAGGGGACCCAGTATAGATCACTGAGAATGCCATTAGTCACCTTTTATATGTTTGGGAGGTGTTAAACATTTGGATGATATGCACTCCATCCTTAAGCCACTGGGCTATTCATCTTACCACATAGGGATTTATGTTTAAGGCTATCAACTTATAAACAGTTCCATCATGTGGTATTGTATGAAACACCTTGACAAGATCAAGGTAGGCAGCATGGATGCTGTAACCACTATCAATCACCAGGGTGACCTCCTCAAAGAAGCTGACAAGACTCAGCAGGCATGACCTGCCATTTACAAAGCCAGATTGCAGCAGATCAAGCTAAGTTACAGTTCTGATGTCATGATTTATGAGGTTGGTAGTAATGCATTTTTTAGCTTTACAGATAACCTCATAGTACTGCATGGCACTGGAATGGATGACAATATAACATTATGATCCAGTCATAGTCCATGTGGATGTAAATGACCTAAGACATACCTACATGGACTATACAGAGAGAGACATTATGGAGCTCACAGACTCTGTGTCCCAGGCTAGTATGTGTTTAGTATTGATCAACATTCTACCTTCACCAAGGATGATGCCACAATATGAATAAAAAATATTAGCTTCAATAATTCACTTAGTTTCTGATGTCATTCCAAGGGAGGTACAATATTTTTCAGAATGAGAAAACATGATCAACAGACCATGTTGCTTTACCAAGGATGGCCGGTACTTGTCCCCTCAAGGATTTTCAATATTGGCAAAAACATTGTCCTTCCATATAATGCTTTTTTTAGGCAATGCCAAACTGGCAAACCATCAAAAAATGAAACCCAATGAAATCTAAAGATGTTACTGCTCAATCCCAGGAGCATAAACAAGAAACTCCACTCCTGCCAGGTTCTCATCATCCTAGAGATTGTGGACATCTGTGCATTTACTGAGACAAGGTTTAAAGTTACAGAAAGCACCCCAGCCAGTTCAGGATTACAATACCTTCCACACATTTTAGGCCAACTACTGCACAGACAGGGACCAAAGGTGACGGTGTCTTAATCTATATCAACAACAAATTCACCTCAAGACTAGTCAAACAGGATTATGTGCATGAGCTTCTCCAAGTCAAGATTTCTATATGCAAAGTCCCTTATCATAGCCTTGTAAGCTATAGGTCAGTCTCTATGACCCAAGAAACCCATAGCTCCTATTTGGACTTACTGGAGGCTCTCACCATTCAATCCAATACCATATTCACGGGTGACTTCTAACATACTTGTTCCCAATAAGCCTATCTCTCTCTCTACACACACACACACACACACACACACACACACACACACACACACACACACACACACACATATATATATATATATATATATATAGAGAGAGAGAGAGAATGACATCTATAAAATGTATTTTCCAAAAAGATAAATAAATAACTGAGATAACAGAGGCTTTTGATATTTTATGAGTTTTGGGTCCTACCTTCATTTTACTTTCCTTCCCTGAGTGAGTCAGGGTATAAGATTTCCTGGTTTGAAATGTACAGCTAATTATTGAAGTTGCTATCAGTTGTTATCAAGTTTATTCCCCTTCAGACTACAAAAGGTTCAATAGGTTTACAGCCCTAGGAAATGGAAAGTAAGGGAAAGGGAAGTGAAGAGATGGAAAGGGATGTAGAGGATAGGAGAGGAGAGGATTTGACTTTATTTGACAGTACAAAGTCAAACTGTTGTAAATGCTGAACTGGCAGACATGGTCTAAGTGGGTATGAAATTAAAAACAGCTACAGTTACCTTGCTGCATATGTTTCTTTTGGCAAAAGACTTGCAGATGTAGCAAGTAAAATTATGCAAGGGCAAGTAAGACAAATTTCTAAAAAATGTTCCATAAGATTTCACTCAGCCCCCAAGATGGCATGCATTGAGGAAGCTGAATAGAACTGAAGTGCCACAGTGGAGGAGAAACCATTAGGTCATTCTTTTAGGTTCATAGGTTCATAGGATGATACTAGGCTCTTGGCCTGGAGGCCCTTATAAGCCTATCCAAGAATTTCGCCCATGTTCCCTCATAGTCAGCACCTGTTTCCCCTGTCCAGCAGGGACACAGGTGAGATCCCAGCGGTATATTTTCTGTTTCCCATCCAGTCGTCCAGGTTCCTCTTAAAAAGGGCTAGAGAGGTACTCTGCTTGACATGGAAAGGGAGTCTATTCCACAGACTGGGGAGTCTTTGGGACACAAATCTATCCTGCCAACAAGTTCTATTATGTCACAGACCAGGTTAAGGCTTTGCATGTGGGTTGTATGAGTGGAGTTTATGTTACGGATATGCAGCAACTCCATCAAGGCTGGGTCTGAAATGGTCTTGTATGCCAGACACAGGTCACGTCTAAGCAGTCTGTGAGACTGAGTAGGGGGACAGAGCTTTTAGCCTATCTGTATAGGATAGGTGTTTTGAGAGCCTAGATTTTCCTGGTCAGGAACTTCTGTGGTCTCTTCATCTGTTGCATGTGCTTGGCAAGGTACATGCTGAAAGGGGCATTGCACTCGATGATGGGGTCTGATAAGGGAGGAGTACAGGGATTTATGACCTCCTTGTTCCTGGATGAAATACCCTTATTTATGAGGTGGGCCATGTAGAAAGTCTTCAATACAGCAGAGGCAATGTGGTGGTCAAAAGTCAGGTCGCGATCAACCTGGGTGCCCAAGTCCCTCACGACTGATTGCATGCTTAGTACGTTGTTTTTAATGTGATAATTAGTGAGGATGACATTTTCCCCAAAGGGGATAATGATCCACTTCTTGGCAATCAGTTTGAGGCTATGGTTCTGGCACCAGTCATTAGTTTTGGTAAGGCCCTCATGGAGGATGTTCACATCACTAGGGGAATTTAAGACAGCGCCCAGCTTGCAGCCATCTGGAAACTTGGTTAGCCAAGGACCACTAGTTTTGGCTTGCACCTCAGAAAACTATATCCCAAACAATAGAAGCCCCAAGATTAATCCTTGGGGTACACCGCTCATTACAGGTCTAATACTAGAGTTGGCTTCCCCTACTTTGACTAAATGGGTTCTATCAGTGAGCCAGTTAGCTACCCATCTGGTAACGTATGGGTTGATGCCTAGCTGGGAGAATTTATCTATTATGCCCAAGTGGAGAATAGTGGCAAAGACTGTTTTTAATACATGAAAGCACAAAGTACCATTCTCAACAGAAGAAACTACTTTCTTGGGAAAGAAATGCTGTATTAATGACATAGTTGTCCTTTAGTGTGTAGGCTGGGAGTAATCTCCTTGAAGATGGGTATAGTAGAGGGTATATGTATGGTTATAGTCATGTTTCTATGTGGCTGAGGCTTGGAAGAGAACTCACTGGAGGGGTTAGGCAGTGATATTTGGCCACATATGTTGGTGCAGTAAAGGAATGCCATTGTACGGAAGACTTTCTACATGGCCCACCTCATAAATAAGGGTATTTCATCCAGAAACAAGAGGTCATAACATCCCTGTACTCCTCCATTATCAGTCCCATTATTGAGTACAAAGGTGCTGCCTTTGAGGGAACATGGGCAAAATTCTTGGCTAAGCTTATAAGGGCCTCTGAGCAATAGCCTAGTATCATCCTATGAACCTATAAGGTAGGAAGAGGTCTGCTTCCAAGCTATGTGAATAGTTGCATCTTTTACAAGTGGTATCAGTATCTAATGAGAGTAATGGATTGTTGGCAAACATAAAGCATTTATTACTTTACCTCAGTAATCTAATTGTCAGCAAACTGCTAAAGGAAGGGGCTAGACCAGGCTATGGCACCCTGGTAGTGGTGACAGGACAAGGAGGTCAAGCAATTTAGCATATAAGAGGGGGTGTCAAGTAACAGCAGGAAAAAAATTATGTAGGTGTAATTAGGGAAGCAAGTAGAATTACAACTGATAGCTTCATGCAATAGATAACACAGCAGATAAATGTGAAATGTTATAACATGCTAAATTGTTATATTAATGTGAAAGACCTGTACACCACTTTACTTTGCTATGTAGATGATATACAGATATAAAACCAGATGAACTATGCCACAGAAAATATGAAAAATAAGTATAATCAGAAAATGTCACAATATAAAATAATTATTCATCAATAATCCAAACAACTGTTCCTTTAAAAATATCACATTATTTATGACACTTAAGAGAGAGGACACAAAAGAAACAACTTCACCTTTCTGAACAGTTGGTTACTTCGCAGATGTATGAAAAAGTAGAAGAAATTACCTTGGTAAAAGTAGTTCTTCTAGGATGGCACTGGTCACAGATGAGTGAGTGAGACCACATCAGGATGGCCAAGTGGTGTAAGGCACTATATGCAGGGTACAGTATACTATGGAGGCATGGGTTCAAATCCCATGTCTGACCCCAAATTATTTAGGGGGTGGGAGGTTGGCATAATGGTTAAGGTATTTGCCTTATAAACCAAAGGTTTTGATTCTCACATGGGGTAATTGGCTAGGCTTAAAATGGCCCACAAAGGCAGTTAGCCTAGTACTAATCTATGAACCTATGCTAAGCTTTCTGTAGACAAGGGGAATGTGATTAGTGATCCAGCTATTAGGCTACTCCTTGGCTACTATTAGTATTAGTCCTATAATAGCTGTATGCAGGCAGCTCAGCACAATAGAGCACTACACTTTGCAACAGTTACAGATTTAAACTTGCAGAAGTACCTGACTAAACATAAACAGCAAGTCAGTGCTAGGCACTGACCAATGACTGCTCTCCACAAATGTCAGGATCAATGGTTTCTGTGCCTTCTCAAACCAGGAGCAATAGAGCAGTGGCACCAGTCTCATGTGATTCAGGTGAGAACAGCAGGTCTCTTAGGTATACCATGGTCTTTAGTCTCATCTCATGGGTTGCAGGGGTCTAGCAAAAGCTTCTCTCCTCTCATTCTCCTTCTCTTGGAAGCATATTTATGCACAGTCCAGAGTTCAGCACAGTACAGCACCAGGCTCTGAAATATCCTTAAAGTTAAACATGAAAATCTTCACATCAAAATGGTAAGAGTCAGTTTATGATAGGCACTAAATAATGAATCCTCTTCAAAAATGTCCAGGAATTTGGTGGACAAGCAGCTAGGGAAAATAATGAAATGTTCAGGAATTAAATGGCTTCTGTCAATTTGCACAGCATAAGTAACAGTGGCAACAATTCCAAGAGATTAAGTTGAGTACAGCAGGCTTCACAGTTATGCCATAGTCTTTAGATTCATCCAGAGTTTTGCAGGGGTGTACTAGTAGCCCCCCCACCAGTCTTTCATTCTCTTGAATGATCTTGTATATATGCTCCATATTTCAGCCCAACAGAGTGCTATGCTAAGGAACAGCCTAAAATGTAAACTTGAAAAAGTTCTTATCAGAAACAGCCAATCAGTAGTTGGCACAGTGTAACTTCTCCTCCCCACAAACATCCAGGACTTAATGGTTTCTGCTTATTCTCTCATCCAGAGCAGCAGTAGACCAAGCTCAATTCAGTTAAGTACATCAGGCTTCACAGAAAACTCAACAGTCTTTAGTTTCATAACCAGTAACCAGTCACACCAAACACCAAGAACCAAAAGAAGGAATCTCCAAGAAAACAGTTGGATAACCAGCAAACCACAACTGCTGTGTTTTGGTGGAATAAAGTGGTTTGCTGGTTATCCAACCATTTTCTTGGAGTCTTTAGTCTCATCCCATATGTTGCAGCAGCCTGGTAGAGGCTTCCTGTTTTTTTTTCTCCTTCCTCTCCCCTTTTCTTTGGCACAGGCAGTTGGATTGCCATCACAGGTTAGATTACTGCAAAATTTTCCAACTCTTACAGCCACTTTGCTTCCGAATCTTTTGTACATTATTGCTCCTCCTCATCCTGCACTAATTTCCTAAACTCTTCCTCCTCCTCCTCTCACACCCCACCACTAACTACAATTCCTCCTCTGTCCATTTATCTCCCAGCTCATTTCCATAATTTCTCATTTCACATCTGTTTTATTATCAATATTTAAGCCACATTACTAGTTGTCTGTCTATAAATTATTACTAACCTTAAAAACACCCCAGTTTGATATTTTCCTTACAACCATCATGCTATAAATACATTAACTGTTATTGTATGTTATTTTTCTGTTCAATAATTAGCCAATATTTGTTAAATTCCCTCTTTTTCTTGTACTAAAATGCTATGTTCGTGTAAGAAATATTTAAAAATCATATAAATAAGCTCATGTACAGATGTTTTTCCGTGCTATTATAAATGTGCATCATGTGTAACTTAACTGTGGAGCCTTTCTCCCCTGGCCTATGCTGAAAATGGGTTTTACCCAGCCAGACTTTCCCTAGTCAACAAAGATAGACTACAATAGCTATTATCTTTTTTAAATTCAAAAAAGCCACCAATGCCTCCACAGACTTTATACTCCAACTATAATATTAAATATTGCTTCAGTAGTATGACACCACTGATTCTTAACTACAGTGGCCTATCAAGGTGTAAAGGATCCTAACTGAATTGGCTTGTACTCTACAGCGGTAAGTATATGCTTTAGGAATTAGTGGGCTTTTGCTAAAAATCACACTTTCAGATACACTGAGTTAAACTGAAATGCAGGTTCACTCATCAAACACATAAAGACTCATTAACTTGATATTACTGGATCCTTGGCTTTTATATAGACTTATGTAAGCAGGCTCACACAATGACAAAAAGCAGCTTCCGTATGTGAAGCACTCGTATAACATATTTTCAGCCCTGCAGTGGCAATTTTTTTTTTAAACAAGAGTGAACAATATTGCCTTACAGGCAGAAATTCTGAGTTTTATCTCCCATTATTTGGCTTTCACTATGCATATCCACAGCTAATACAACAAACATTCCACCTAAATGCATTTCTAACATTTAGGAAATGGAGCTTAGTAGTTATGTATGTGCATATAACCTAAATCCTAAATAAGCAGACAATTAGAAAATAGGAGGTTATGTGGTCCAATCTTGCCTACATTCTTACTCACGGGTTCGGAGCCGAACATCGGCTCCGACTCGGCCAACTTATTTTTCTAGCACAAAGTCTCTAATTGGCTGGGCTAACCTGGTATCCCATGTTGCACTGCTCCATAGCCCCAGATCTCATTTGCTGCTCGTGTAGCTAGGACGTGGTCTTGCTTGGCTGTGGCTAAGTAGCTTTAAAACTTCTTTTTTCTCACTGAATATTGTGGTTTTTCCTCACAAAAGCCTTTTTAATAGCTATTTGCTTGTTGTTTAGCGTGTCTTTTCGTGTGAGTGTTTTTAGTTGGTATCCCTCTGTTCCGACGGGCTAGGCCTGTTTTAATTAGAGGACCTAGTCCTCCCTCCATTGTATAGTTTTTTACTATTTTTGTGTGTAAAAAAAGCGTTTTTTCCTCGCTTCTGTGTGTGTGGGTTAGTCATCTCAAGAATCATTTAAGTTAGAGATTCTTGTCAGTAGTTGTTAGCAGTAGTTCCCGCCTTAACCGTTGTTGGACTAGGGTCCTGTTGCTTGTTTGTGTTGTGTGCAGTGGTCATTAATATGTCAAAGGAGCAAAAGAAACATAAACCCTCTGGGTTTAAGAAATATTCTAAATGCAGCTACAAGATGTCCATAACAGATGGACATTCTGTTTGTGTATACTGCCTGGGGGCTATACATTTACAAGAGTCCTGTAGCTTTTGTCATGCCTTCAGTCCGAGGGTGCTACAGGAAACAAAAAATAAACTTATACTGAAGGGTCTTCTAAAGCCTTCCTTTGAGGAGTCCTTGGACTCTTCCTCTGGTTCACAAACTAAAGCCAAGACTTCTAAGGCTAAGAAGAGATCTCGAGCGCCACCTGTTTCATCGGAACCACCGGAGAAGACTACCAAATTGGATTCTACCTCCTCGGTTCCCTTGTCCTTGGGGCCGCAGGAGGTAGCTGTGGTTCTTGAATCAGCCTCTGGTCCAATTCTGTTAGAGCCCATTCGGAGCCAGTCTCCTAGTGTTAGACATGGATCTCCAGATAGGAGATCACAGTCACCTTCTCTCTCCCCCAAATCCGCCAGACTCTCTGATTTGGATGTGGATAGGGTGGTGCAGAGGCTCCTGCAGTTGCCTGTGTTGGCAAAATTATTTTCGGCTCCGGAGCCAGTCCCGATGAGTGCACCGATGGTTCCACCTCCAAGCACCTCCTTGTCTTCGGAGCCGGCGTGTTCTGCTCCGGGTGATGTTCTGCCGGCTCTGATACCTCTTAAGGCTTTATCGGTGCCGACTTCGGCTCCAACCATGTCGGCTTCATCCTCTGGTTTCGGAACTCGGGTTTCCTCTGTCGGGCCCGAGGGGGATACTTCGGGACTTATGTCGGTTCCAAGCCTCCCTCTCGGTGCTTCAGCTCGAGGAACTTCGGTTCCGGTCGTAGCCTTGGAGGTTGGTCAGTCCTCGGATTCGGGGGGACCTGCCTTCAAGGCCATGAGGAGCGCACTGGCCAGATCCTCAGTGACATCACCCGGATCAGTCATTCTGTCCCCTTCCACACCGGCGAGAGCCTCTGATATCCCCCTATCGGTTGACGGTGGAGCCCCAAGGTCTGGGGATACTCCCATGAGCGGTCCCCAACTTTCTGAGGGCCCCTCAGAGTTTGTGCCTGAGGAGCCCCCAAAAAAGAAGTTGTGCAAGAGGAAGCACATAGACTCCCAGGACGAGTCTCTCACTTCTGATACCGACCTCAAAGAGACAGAGGGGTCCCCCAAGTCATCCTCCGATGACGTCTCTTTCTCCGACATCCTGGAGATTTTGAGGCAGAGAGGCGGCTGGTCATCCAAAACCCCCTCTGAGGAGGAGTCAGTATTCCTCAAGGCCTTTGGGGCTCAACCCTCTGCCTCCTGGGTGTCTCCACCCTTCGATGAGCTCCTAGAATTGATCTGTTGAAGAGTGTGGGAGACTCCTGACTCAGTGGAACCTGTACCCAGATGCCCTAATAAATTTCTTTCAGCTCTCCCTGGGAAAGAGTTCCTGTCAAAGGGGTTTCTGTGGATGCCATGGTGGTGGCGATGGCCACTCAGCAGGAAGTAGCTGAGTCTTCTTCCTCCATCCATCCTCCTAACAAGGAGTCCAGGAGTATGTATCGGTACAGAAAGCGTACCCTCTCTTCAGCGACCTTCACCCTTCGGTCTCTGAATTATCTTTGTCATTTTATTCGCCTCCAGAGAGATCTCCTTAAAGAGTTAGGAGATAGTCTAACGGGTAACGTACCTGAGGCGTTAACGCAGACGGTTAATGCCCAGCTGTCTACTCTTGGCTCAATTATCAACTCGTCCATGAGGCTCATACCTTATGCAGCCGAAGGGGTGAGCAGGGCAGCTAGCTCAGGTGTAGCCCTCAGGAGGCAAGCCTGGATGCGCCTGTGTCATTTCGCGGAGGCCTTCAAGTCTTCCTTCACTGACGCCCCCTTTGATGGGTCCTCACTCTTTGGGACCAAAGTGAAAGACACCCTCACCAGATGCGAGCAAGAGGGGAAGACCCTGTCTGCCGTAGGGGTCCATTTTTCCCTTCCATCTAGGCCTTACCCCAAGGCTCAGAGGGGAGGAAAAATGTGGTTCACAAAGTCACAGAAGTCTTTCCCTGCTGCTCAAGGTGAGTCCCCCCTCCAGAGGCAGAGAAGGGGGAGGCTATTCTGGGAGACGCCACCCTAGGGGCAGAAGAGGCCCTCACAATTCGGGAGACCGTGATTCCTTTTGCGGGCCTTCCTATCATCGTTCCTGATGTATTGCCCGACTGGGCTATTCTGGAGCCAGTCGGGGGACGCATTTTGTTGTACCCGAAAGCCTGGGCAAGTATCACTCAGGATCGTTGGGTGCTTCGAATGGTTACTGGAGGTTATTCCATCCCCTTGTTATCAGACCCCCTGCCAGCCAAGAGAATCCCAGACGTTACACCCAGTCAAAAGGATCACGCAACACTAGAAATTTCAAAGTTGCTGGAAAAAGGAGTCATCCAACCTGCCCCCTCAGACCAGATCAGATTAGGGACTTACTCAAGAATCTTTTTGGTGCCAAAAAAAAACAGGGGACCTGAGACCCATCTTGGATCTCAGCTGACTGAATCGCTACGACCCAAAGTCCAAGTTCCGAATATCACCCTTCAGTCTATTTTTCCGTTACTGGTAAAAGAAGTATGGATGTGCTCCATCGACCTCAAGGATGCTTACTACCATATCAAAATGGACAGGGCATCCAGGAGTCACTTACCCTTCTGGCTGGGTGCCAGTCATTTCCAGTTTCATGCCCTTCCCTTTGGTCTCACCACAGCCCCCAGGGTGTTCACCAAGTGTTTGGCAGTGGTGACAGCTCACCTGAGACGTCAAGGATTCCAAGTGTTTCCATACATGGACGACTGGCTCCTCACCGCCCCCACCAGACATCTTCTCATTCAGGCCAGGGAAATGACCATTGTCCTTTGTCATCAACTAGGAATTACCTTGAACTGGAGAAAGTCTGCCTTGCTGCCCTCACAGCGTGTTACATTTATAGGCGCAGAGCTAGACACCATTCATATGTGGGTGTTCCTGCCCCAAGAAAGGATAGAGGTGTTGCAGGGTCAGGTTCGCGTGTTGTTACCCCTCAAGAAGGTTCAGGCCAGATGGGTTCTACAGCTCCTGGGATCCATGGCACCACCATTATGTTAGTGCCTCTAGCCAGATTACACGTGAGGCTTCTGCAGTGGCTCCTCTCTGCCCAATGGTCCTTTCAGAAACTTCCCCTGTCCCATTTGATCCTACTCACCGATCAGTGCAAACAGGACCTCTGTTGGTGGCTACACTCTGCCAACTTGAACAAAGGGAATCTGTTTATTCCTATGCCACCAGTTGCCACGGTGACCACGGATGCCTCCCAGATGGGGTAGGGGGGGCATTATCTTAGCAGGACGGTCCAAGTCACATGGCAAGATCACGAGGTACATCTGCTCATCAATGTTCTAGAGATGAGAGTGGTGTTACTGGCGTTGCAAGCACTGCAGAGCTCTCTCCCCCTAGGAACGATTGCAATTCATTAGGACAACATGTCCGTGGTGTGGTACCTGAACAAGCAAGGGGGAACCAGATCTTACCCCCTATGCAAAGAGGCCATGCGAGTGTGGCAGTGGGCAGTGTCTTCCCAATGGATCCTACTGGCAATGCACATTCCAGGGAAGGCCAATGTGATAGCAGACAGGCTAACCAGATCTATTCTGATGCCTTACGAGTGGTCCCTGAACCGCCGAGTTGCGGAACAGATTTTCAACAGGTGGGGTCATCCTTGCTGCAATCTTTTTGCCAATCCCCACAATGCCAAGTGCAGCAACTACTTCACTCTGATCCCCCCACAGGGGGAGTCAACCAGGGATGCTCTAGTCCACGAGTGGCCTCCCGGTCTGCTCTATGCTTTCCCTCCGTTTCCTCTGCTACCAAGAGTGATTCAGAAAGCCAGTTCCTCGGGAAGCAGGATGATTCTAATTGCCCCACACTGGCCTCGCCAAGTCTGGTTCTCCTTTCTTCATCAGTATGCAGTGGACAGTCCTTGGACTCTGGACCCAGCACCAGACCTACTGACACACATGTCGGGACAGTCCCATCCCTCCCTGCAGACCCTCAGGTTGACAGCCTGGCTACTCCACTTCCATCTTTAGTCAGACTTCATCGTTTTTCACCTGGGGTAGTACACATTTTATCTTCTTCTCATAAATCTTCTACCAGGAAGATTTATTCCAGCAAGTGGAAAAGATTTTCAATTTGGGCTCAGGCCAAGGGACTGGATCCTTTCACAGCCCCCATCCCTGCTGTCTTAGATTTTTTATCCATACTTTTTCACCAGGGTTCTGCTCCTACGACCATTAAGGTCCAGCTGGCTGCTATTTCTAATTTTTATACCTCTTACGAACCTTCTCTCATGGCTCATAAACTATGTAAGGCCTTTTTGAGGGGCACCTTGTTACTATGACCTCCTGTGTCAGAACCCATCATGCCATGGGATTTAAATTTTGTCTTACAAGCCCTGACTTCATCACCTTTCGAGCCAGCTGCCACCTGTGAATTAAAATTTCTGTCTTGGAAGACTGCATTCTTAATAGCCATCACATCAGCCATACGGGTGTTGGAGATCCAAGCGTTATCTATCAAATCCCCGTATTTAATCTTTCATAAGGACAGGGTTTCCTTGAGACCTAATCCATCCTTTCTTCCGAAAGTAACCTCTGCCATTAATCTCAATCAGTCTATTGAGCTACCAGTTTTCTTCCCTCAATTTTCTAACAAGGCAGAGTTTAAATTTCATCAGTTGGACGTACACAGGCAGCTTCGATTTTACTTACACAGGACAAAACAACTTCGTAAGTCTGACCAACTGTTTGTGTCCTTTTCAGAAAATAGAACAGGTTCCCCTATTTCTAAGACTACAATTTCCAGATGGATTTCTGATTGCATCTCCTGTCTATTTGTCAGCAGGCAGAAATTTACCGTTCCCCGTCAAAGCTTACTCCACCAGGGCTGTTTCCGCTTCAGTAGCTTATCATTCCAGGCTATCTTTGGATGAAATTTATGCTGCGGCCATGTGGGCTTCTCTCCACACCTTTATTAATCATTACAAATTAGACGTGGCTTCTAGGGCCCGGGCTTCCTTTGGTTCCACTGTTCTCAGGAGATTCTTTCATTGAGCCTCCCAGGATAGAGGTGCTGGGGATGCTGTCCTCTGAGTAAGAATGTAGGCGAGATTGGACCACATAACATCTAGAAGTTATGTACTCACCATAACGTTTGAAGTATGTGGACCATCTCGCCTCACATTCTTACATTCCCTCCCACCTGTCCCCCCTCCTGGAGGATTTGGAGGAGACATTGGTCTTCAGTACCCTTCGGTATTGGTTGTTTTTTTCTTTGCTACCCTGGATAGTGTTCTACCTTGCTGAACTGTGGTTGTGCATGAGGTGTGACTATGGATTGCTGCAAACTAGATCTGGAGCTATGGAGCAGTGCAACATGGGATACCAGGTTAACCCAGCCAATTAGAGACTTTGTGCTAGAAAAATAAGTTGGCCGAGTCGGAGCTGATGTTTGGCTCTGAACCCATGAGTAAGAATGTGAGTCGAGATGGACCACATACATCGAATGTTATGGTGAGTACATAACTTCTAGTTATTATTATTATTATTATTATTATTATTATTATTATTATGCATAGATGGTAAACGATGCTGCCTTTCTTGTTTATTTTTACTCTCTATTACAAGGTACTCGCTGCATCATGTAGTATTCTCTTTTGCATTCAAACATCAGTTTATTGCTTAATAATATTGTTATTATACTATAAAAAATATAGTTAGCTCACAATATATAAAATTGCTCAGATTGCATTATACACTCACATCAGGCTTTACTATAACATTGATTGCCAGGCCATAGTTATCTGACTACAGCAGTGTGAATGGACAGGTTTTTACTATTGTTGTTGTCATGACATCACAATAAGTTAGGCAAATTACCTACCTTGACCGTTAGCCCATACAGTCGGATTCAAGTACAAGGAAGAAGTGTGAATCCTACAGCTACAGATGTATATATTATCCTGGTTATTCTTAGTTAATGATAATGAGTCCTTACTAAAGAAGAAATAGGTATGGGTTGGGAGGGTGGCTTAATGGCCAAGGTGTTTACTTTGCAAAGCCAAAGGGCAGGGTTTGAGTCTCACAAGGGATAATTGGCTAGGCTTAATATGGCTCGCAAGGGCAGTTTAGTATTAATCTATGAACCTATGTATGTATTCCCATTATTGCAGACCTATACATGTAGTCATTTTTGAGGAAGCTTATGACTGACTTCATCAGATCCAAATATAGTGAAGGTTATAAAGCATTAAGAAAAAAAGGACTTTAGTAGAAACATTTCAGAAAGGAGTAGGAATGGAAATCAAGACATAAGTAGATGACAATCAGATAGCAACTAAAAGAATGTAAGCAAAAAGGACCAGACGAAAGAGAAAAATTGAAAAGTCCACAAATATTGTGGAAAAGATAGAGAACTCTTAGAACAACTATATGTTGACCATGATTTGATGCAAGAATGCTTATGGAGTGGTGAATGTAAACTAAAAGATGTAGACTACTAATGGCGACCCAATGTCGTGGGCTGCATGCAATTTGGTTTACAAAGTCTATTGAAAAAGTGGGAGAAACAGCTAAATGTAGGTTGTGTAGAACAGAACTGAAAAGGAGATGCACATCTCATTGATGCTTGCAATGCATTTGTAGCTGGAGTTCTGTATACTGAAAAGGAAAATAATGTGGCATGACTGTGTAAACACTATAATATACAAGTAGCTGAGAAACATTGGAAACTTGAACCACAAAGCATTAATGATATTGATGAAGTTCGTATTACATGCAATCATCTAATATCAATTGTCCAAGCAACAGATGCAAAAAAACAGATATAGTAGGCCAAGAAAAAGGAATGAAGTAGCTTTAATCACTGAAATAGCTACACCCAGAGATTATAGCGTTTTACATACTGAAAGGCACAAAGTCATAAAAAAAAAAAAAAAATTGTGAGCAGAAACTAAGGCAATGTGGAACAAAGAGATCTTGACAGTTCCAGCAGTAGTAGAAGCAATAGGGCTAATATAAAAGAATCTTAAATTGTTCTTACGTATGCTGCCGAAATGTGTAACTCCATATGAACTGCAAAATGAAACAATTCTGGATACATTGCGGTTGTTGCGAAGAATACTTTTAGCAAACATCAAAGATGGAAACAGTATTAATTTCATTAAATTTAGTTGTCCCCTGATTCAGGAATTTGATCTGTTCCTGACACAGTATTAGAAACCTAAAAGATTTGGAGAAATTAAAAAAGAGAGATCCCTTATTCTAAGACTGTGTGTAGCTGTTGCCATAGGACCCTTGAACTCAGTGTTGCTTTCCTACAATATAACTGTGTACCTTGTGAGGATAGAAGCCTAGAAAAGGTAAAACCCCTTTCTCCTAGTTGTCTGTTTGTAGCTGTTACTTTGATACCTTCTACCTCTGTGGTGTGCCCATCAATATAGCTGTCTTGCCTTTGTAGGGGAGCCTGCACAGAGAGTAACCCTTACTCCTGGACTATGTGTAGTTGCTATTCTATTATCTTCAGTTTTAGTGTTCATGTCTTACCATATAAGCATCTTCTTTGAGGGTAAGAATCCATTATTATGACTCTATGACTAGCTGTCATTTAAGATATTCAACTTCAGTATTCTTGTCTAACCAAACAACTGTCTTTTTTGGGGATGGGATCTTGCTTAGAGCCCCCCATTACTGTTACTGTTACTCTATGTTTAGCTGTCATTTAATCACCCTCAGCTTCATTGTTGCTGTGTTACAATGCAGCTGTCTTCCGGGGGGGGATTACCTGATATCAAATGAAATCATGTAACACACACTCCATTCATTATGTATGTAAACCCTCTGGAACACTGTCTGTCAATGACCAAGCTTAGACCTGTAAACATAGTTTAAACGTACTATAAAAAAAGAAAGTTTAGAACTCCTCTTTGTAAGCTTCTTTGACTCCTATATCTTTACTGAGAAATTGTTGAGATGTGACTTATTTATTTTTTTGATTCCTTGTTGGCCAGCTTAGTCCCACTAGACTACAGCTTCTTTTCAAGGGAAACCTGAGTTGTTTGTTATTCTACTACAGGAAATGTGGTCAGGACAGTTTTTGATTGGTGCCTCTGGATCTTTTAAATCTACCTGAGCTACCACCAACTGAAGCAGATGGGGCCTTAGTTTAACATTTCATCTGAAGGACAACACTCAGGAGTGCAACACCCCCTTATGTTGCACTGCAGTATCAGTAATCTGCCAATTGTGGGAATAGAACCCACAACCTTCTGCACCACAGGTGAGTGTGGTATCTGTTCCAGCACTGATAAAACTGTTATATAACAAAAATAAATAAATGCATTGTTACAAGAAAACTAGGTGTGCTTAATTGCCAGAATCAATTAATTTTTAGTAACACTGGAAGATACAGTCTGCTAGTGTATGCCTAATTTCCCAAATTAAAGAAAACTATCTCTGTGAACCACAATTAAAGGATTTTTTATCATTAAACAACTTCTTTGAATTACCTACAGTAAACTTTATTTTTCTTACCCAGACCTATACCTCCTCTATAATGACACTTCTGGGATGTCATCTAGGCAGCTGGAAGCTCTGATCTCATGAACTATGGAAATGTCTTCTTGCAGCTCTAATCAGAACTGCACCTCTAAGGTTAACCTGCCATACCATATTTCATACAGGAATGCACATTTAACACCACAGTGGTTTTGATAGGATTATACAACTAATATATTGAAAATTTGGACTGAAAATATTGACAACTGACAAATGTATGATGTTACATTCAATTTGAGTGAATTCAGTCTTGCAAATTTTGAAAGTTTTAAACATTGTTCAAAAGACAAAGCAATTTGCTTTTACTTTGCAAAATCAGATTTTGTACCACACAATAATAATCTTATTGCATTTATTTCTGAAGCAGCACCATAAAATACTGTGTTAAACTTGAAAGGTGAAATTGCTGAAAAATACCAAAATTGTGATGTTATGTTTAATATGACATACTTAGCCTCATAATATTATAATTTCTTCATAACTCTCTGTGACTATCAGAGATGTTATAAGTTCTAATGCTTTCATATCTGGTGATATTGCATTAAATGCTATTATGAGGTTTTGAATAAAAATACTACCAGTTATTATGCTTAAATCCTAACACTAAGCCTAATTACCGTAGGTTTATAATTATGGAAATTACCAATAGTTTCACCTCAAGCTGACAATGTCATTTGCTACAGGATACCAAGACTGTAGCACGTGCTTTGCTGCAGTATACCATGCAATTTGCTATGGTATACAAAGACTCCAGCATGTGCTTTGTTGCAGTATACTATGCAATTTGCTGCAGTACACCAAGACTGCAGTATGTGATTTGTTGAAATAAAGCATGAAATTTGTTGAAGTATACTAAGACTGCAGCATATGATTTGCTGCAATATGCCACATAATTTGTTGCGAACTGCAGAATGCTGCTGACATTTTTGAGATCTAGAACATAATGGCATATAAAGTGGCTGGCAGTGTAGTGGCTGCCCTGCCAATGTGGCCATCTGATGTTGCTCTAATTGCCTGTTTTCATTTGTTAGACTGTACACTTGCTCACAGACACCTCATTATAATGCAGGTACTGTGTCATGACTGTTTGTGCAAACCATTGTGCACTGTTACAGGTTTTTTCCTTCTTTCTCTACTATTATGCAAATGTGGAGTTGGCATATAAAAAGGGGGGTGTGGTGGTAAAGTTCTCTATATGAAGGGTGCCCCCTTGCAAAAATAATGTTGGCAGTATAGATGAACTGTGTTCTGGATTAGTTTGAACTGAGAAGCTGGTCTAAGATTATTTGGTTTGTAATGCATCACTGATGAATCTAATGCAAGTTTTGACTGTCAAAAGCCACCACATTTTAAAGCATGCATTTATTTTTATCATAGAATTTTTCACTGCAGAATCAAGCCAAGCATTATATTTGATCCATTAACAAATTAGACTTGGAATCTGCCTCAGTTTGCAGACACTGTCAAACAAGTTGTTTTCTGTGGATTTTATAATGTACCTTTAATGCAAGCCAAGATTAATTGCTGACAAGTGTTTTCCTATGATGTGTTCTTAGGTCATGAAGCAAAGAGGAAAAGAACAAGAGGATTACTGCTACTGAAAAACAATCTCCACCTGCATTGTGCCTGTGGTGCAGTGGTGTGTGTCACTTGTGATACGTGGCAAATATTATTTACAAGTGCGAGTCATTATGGAATGTTACTTAAAGGCAGGCATTTAGCACTTGAATAACAGGTAATATTTACGGCTTATTTGAAACTGTACTTGCAGTTCCTGCTTGAGCATACTGTATGCCAAACAAGGAGATAAAGTGATTATTAATTGTTTTGCGTATGCAGCTGTCATAAATTAATGTAAAGGAATGTAGTATAATGTCACTGTCAATAAAAGCTAGAGCTGAAACACAGAATAATATATGAGGCAATGTCTATAGATATTCCAGAAAGTGTACAATATCCATTCTGGTAAGTAAACTCAGAAGGGGAATAAGCATTAATGTGAGAGTGAAATTTTAAATCTATTACTTTGTAATTAGGTTGCACAGTTTCACTGGATAATTTTTTCTGGATTATTCCATGGTATTAGAATCATGAATGTGACATCTTTAGGAGCACAGTACATGTACCAGTTATCCAGTCTTCTGTAACAAACAAATCTCAGTTTTATGAAAGTTTATTAAAGATGTAGGAAAACTGTAAGTAGGAAACCTATTTTTTTAACTTGGTGCAATGTGCTGAGAAAATCCTCAGATTTTAGCTTCCAGAAGCAGACAGTACCCCATCTATGCAAGAATTAGATGGGAGAAGCTGTTGCATTGAAATCATTGATAGTACATGGGTTTCCAGAAAAAATAAACTTTTTTAAGACTTAGGGTTAAAAGAAGAACTTTTAAATAAGTGCATAAGTCTAAGTGTACATTTCAAAAGGCAGTTTTGTTACCTCGAAGTGCTGTACAGTTTAGTGGTTGAACTTTTTGTGCATCATATATGCTAACTGTTACCATGTGAAACAACAGGTTAATGTTAATAGTATAACACTGAAGCTATCTTTAGAAAACATGCAGTACTGTGGTGTCTTACATATCATTAAAAAGCATTTTACAGTAGTTAGCCTCACATATCACCAGTGAACAGGTGTGCACACAAACTATTAATCACATATCAGTAATGAGCATATGTACGTCAATACTATTGTGACTGTTTTTGTTGGTTCAGAAGCAGTCTCTAGTTGGTTAGAATTTTTGCTGTAAGAAAATTAAAGGTTGTGTGATACTGGAGTGCTCAAGCCCCAGATCTGTTGATGATAGAATCTTTCATATTTTCTCAAAGCCTCCTCCTCATGAGATTTTAACAGATAGTAGTCTCTGATGATTTCATTTTTGACTGTCATTGTAATGAAGTGCTCACTTACTAACTTCAGTAATTGCAGCACTATATGTAAATAGTTGTATATAGTATATGTAAATGAATCCTGCCACGTACCAATTACTCTAAATGTATGCCTGTATTATGCCAAAAATCTAACTGAATTGTGTAAATTAACCATTTTCTTTGGGTAATAGAACTTTGTCATCCCAAGACTAGTAGCTAAAAGACATTATCTTGTTAATTGATAGTTCAAGGTTAATCTGTTCATGAAGATATGGCATGCTGTATGTGTTTGCATATTAAATGTTGAAAAATACAATAAAATAAAAGTTTGAAAAAAAAAAGAATCCTTCATATTTAAATGTTTTTGATGGTTTGATAGAATCCTATATATTTGAATGTCTTTATGGTTTTCTGCCCCAACCCCACATATATAAAGTAAAGCTCCTTTATCATCACAGTATGAGTAATATCCAACCTTTTATTTCAGCACATACTCTTAGTTAACAAGAAATAAACTATACAAGTCTTCAAAATATAGCTATTCAGTTGATCCTATGCCATCCCAGACAAAAAAGACTCTCACATTTTATTTTTGTCTTGCTTCATAGTATCATAGGATATACAAGGCAAGTTTCACCAGAGGCCATGCACACCTTGCTATTATCCATCCTCAAATTTTACCTGTCTTTGCAAAAAAAAAAAAAAAAGGTTGTACCTGTAAGTTAAGAGGCAAATTTAAGGGAAAAATGAAAACTGCAGGAACCATGAAACGAAACACCACTGAAGTAAAACAAATGTGCAAACTAAAAAAAACAACATGGAATTCCTGTAGGCAGAAAAACCAAAGTGCACTAAAAGTAAAAAACAAGTTTAATGGTAAGCGCTTTCACTGTTAACAACAGCTTCATCAGACATCTCCATCAAAGAAAGCCATCCATTTATATTCAAAATAACCAATAAACATAAAAAAAAATCAACTAATTAAAACATGAAACTCATTCTTAAAGTGGCAACACTTAAAACAACCATCTATATACATGGTACAAGAACACATTTCAACCATAATTTCAATGTACGAACACATATACAAAAAAAATTATACATATAAAAATATACAAACACTCAAAACTTTAATGTTTCAAAGGTTTCTGTTTTAAAAATGGTTTTAATAAAACCATATTATTTATACCAGGGGGGTGATCTGCCCTAAAGAACAGAATCCATTTCTGTTCATGGGCCTCTGTCTTATTCTTAATGTCACCTCCCCTTACACTCTCAGCAACAATCTCTAGTACAAAAAAAACTTAAAATGATGTTGATCACTATTAGACCACACATGCTTAGCCAGAGCATTTGTTTCTTTGTTGTTCCTGATGTCTCTTAAATGCTCAAGCACCCGTTCTCTAAAGGAACGGTTAGTCTTCCCAATATAGTATGCACAACAGCATGTACAGAAGGCATAGTACACTATGTTCTTAGTAGTGCAATCAGCATAAAATGAAAAATCTACAACACACCTCTGTGTAGGATGTACAAGACTACAACAGACCTGCACATATTTACGCATACGGCATTTCCTACAAGGAAACAACCTTTCCTTTGGGAAGCTATCATATGTGGGGTCTCATCTTTCCTGTAGCAAAGCTGTCTTTTAATAGATAAATTATTTTTGAAAGCAAAACTCTGTCTTTCAGTAACAGTCTCCCTTAATTTATTGTTCACTTACAAAATATTCCAGTTTCTTTTCACAATATCACAAAACAAATTGAGGTCATTAGAATATGTTAAGGGGAACCTAACCTTTCTACCATTAGTGCACAATTGTGCAGAACACTCTCTGTTGAGGTTATCTGAGAAAAATGGTCTACCCCTACCATCTCTGTCGCTGAGTACTGATTATATATATTCATCAGTTTCTTTCTGCTTATAACCTCTATCAATGAAATCTTGTTTGAGTTGCTCAAAGGCTTCTTTCAACTGTGTATCATCACTATGTAACCTCATCATCCTAATAAACTGGCCAGTAAGAATATTCCTAGCAATATGATTTGGGTGCATACTATTTCTATGTAATAACCTATTTTTCCTAATTTCCTTCCTATAGAGCCCCATCTTAAAGGTGCCTATTCCTGACCTTTGTACCTTCACATCAAGGAAGTTAATCTGTTTGGTGGAATATGTATGTGTAAATCTCAGAAAAGAAGTGGTACTTCCTAGGAACTCAATGAAGGATAGTAATTGTGTCTCACTACCCCCCCCCACCCTTTAGTTACTTCTTTTTGCAGGGTATATCTAGCAAAAGGGGATTTGACAACTACACCCTGCTTGCAGTCATCAGCAATCTTTGTTAACAAGAGATCACTGTTGTCAAGTTGGAGATCTGAAAAATAGATGCCAAACAGGAGGGGACCCAGTATAGATCACTGGAGAATGTCATTAGTCACCTTTTATATGTTTGGGAGGTGTTAAACATTTGGATGATATGCACTCCATCCTTAAGCCAGTGGGCTATTCATCTTACCACACAGGGATTTATGTTTAAGGCTATCAGCTTATAAACAGTTCCATCATGTGGTATTGTATGAAACACCTTGACCAGATCAAGGTAGGCAGCATGGATGCTGTAACCACTATCAATCACCATGGTGACCTCCTCAAAGAAGCTGACAAGATTCAGCAGGCAGGACTTGTCATTTACAAAGCCAGATTGCAGCAGATCAAGCTAAGTTACAGTTCTGATGTCATGATTTATGAGGTTGGTAGTAATGCACTTTTTAGCTTTACAGATAACCTCATAGTACTGCATGACACTGGAATGGATGACAGTATAACAGTATGATCCGGTCATAGTCCATGTGGATGTAAATGACCTAAGACATACCTACATGGACTATACAGAGAGAGACATTGTAGAGCTGTCGGACTCTGTGTCCCAGGCTAGTATGTGCCTAGTATTGATAAACATTCTACCTTCACCAGGGATGATGCCACAATATGAATAAAAAATTATTAGCTTCAATAATTGGCTTAGTTTCTGATGTCATTCCAAGGGAGGTACAATATTTTTCAGCATGAGAGAACATGATCAACAGACCATGTTGCTTTACCAAGTATGGTCTGTACTTGTCCCCTCAAGGATTTTCAATATTGGCAAAAACATTGTCCTCCCATGTGATGCTTTTTTAGGCAATGCCAAACTGGCAAACCATCAAAAAAGAAAAAAAACAACCCAATAGACTCTAAAGATGTTCCTGCTCAATTCCAGGAGCATAAACAAGAAACTCCACTCCCTCCAGGTTCTCATCATCCTAGAGATTGTGGACATCTGTGCATTTACTGAGACAAGGTTTAAAGTTACGGAAAGCACCCCAGCCAGTTCAGGATTACAATACCTTCCACACATTTTAGGACAACTACTGCACAGATAGGGACCAAAGGTGGCGTTGACTTAATCTATATCAACAACAAATTCACCTCAAGACTGGTCAAACAGGATTATGTGCATGAACTTCTCCAAGTCAGGATTTCTATATGCAAAGTCCCTTATCATAGCCTTGTAGGCTATAGGTCACTCTCTATGACCCAAGAAACCCATAGCTCCTACTTGGACTTACTGGAGGCTCTCACCATTCAATCCAATACCATATTCATGAGTGACTTCAACTAACCACCTATTAACTGAGACACTTACATGACCCTAAACTTACAGGACCAGAGAATTACAGACTTTGTAAACACAAACACCTTGGCCCAGATAGCCCATACACTCACGAGGGTTGAAAACATACCCAGCCTGGTACACACAAACATGAGTGAACACTGTAACCCCCCCCCCTCAGTTTAGTGTCCTGTCTAATCTCCCCCAGCTATCACTAGGGAGCTGGGCCTAGGTGCACTGTCTAAAGCCAAAAACATTCCACTGATGCACCCTGATAATATCTCAGGAAGCCTCCTAAATACTTGAAACATGACCTATTGGAATCACTGTATTCACTGTTTAGCCATAACCTCTAGACAGTCTCTGTGCCGTGTGAATGGAGAACTGCAATGGTCATTCCTCTGCACAAAGGTGGGCCATCAACGGACACCGGAAACTACAGTCTCATATGCCAAGCTATGGATAAAATTATCATTGAAATGATTCATAAGGACATAGAAAAGCTTCAAACACTGGATCCAACCCAGCTTAGTTTCATCAAGGGCAGATCATGCCAGCCTGCTGGTATTCTTAAAGAAGGTCACCAAGGCAATGGATGAGGGCAAGATGGTGCATACTGCCTAACCTGATCTGGGTAAAGCATTTGATACAATACCCCACTTGGGCATTGTAAACAAACTCATGAATATAGTCATAAACTTCTGTGTTACACACTGGATAGGCAGCTGGTTCTCAGACAGGACTGAGGAAATAAGGATAGGGGGACCACCTCCATAAAGAGAGCAATCACTAATGGAATCCCTCAGGGTTCTGTGCCAGGTCCCTTTCTTTTTGGCATCTACTCCTAGGAAGTCAAGACTAATGTCAAGGGCCACTGCCTGACTAAGTTTGCAGACTGTTGCAAAGTTAAAGCAATCATAGAATCCTCCTAAGAAGCATTCTACAGGATGGTCTAACACAGACAAATAACTGGTGCCAAATCCACAACTTAAAACTCAGTGTTGAGAAATGAATAATAGTACCCCTTGAGAAGTCAGTCACCCTAGGAAATTAACTGATCAATAACGCACTCTGAATAGTACAAACAGTAGTCGGGGATTTGGGTACGTACATAGATAGTGACCTGGCTTTTCACCAGAATGGGACTAAGGTAGTAAGAAAATTATTCTATGTTGCTTGATATATAAGGAGGAGCATGGCATCTATTTCCAAGGAAATCATCATTCCACTGTATTAGGCCTGCCATTGAGTAGAGTGCCCCCTTTCACTATGTACCTGACCAGGCACATGCAACAACTGGAAAATCCAAAGAGATTCCTCACACAAAAAAAAATGCAGAGCATAAATAACATGTCCTATACAGATCACCTCAAAGTTCTATCACTATATACTCTGTTTCCTGCAGACTGTTGAGAGAGATCTATGCCTGGCGTACACGGCATCCCTGGATCCCTCTCTGGTGGATATTTTACATATCCGCAAAATAAATAGCATCAGAATTACTTGATCTAAGGATTTAAACTTTGCTTGCAACATAAATAGGACATGTTGAAGGGACAGGTATGTGTCTCAGAGAATTTCCCTTTTCTGGAAAAGGCTTACTTTCCCATCTACATGGAGCAGAGCTCTTCCCTAACCATATTCAAGAGAAACCTGGCCTAGTGGATGGGAAATCAGGAATACACCCCAGGTCTAGCACATATATTTCTAATGCACAAAGGCAGCCTGTAAATCTTGCCCAAGCTTATTTATACCCTTTAAATAACCTGTAAGGCATATAATCTCATAGAATACATTTGGGAAGCTTGACTAGACTTAAAAGGCCAGCACATAAATGTGCAGGATACATTTTGGATGTTTGGATAGGCTTATCAAGGCCCCAGTGATTGCTAGCCTAGTATATATTTATGAACCTGTGAACACATCTAATGTTTGACCATAATAAAAAATACATAACTTTGACTTTAGAAATACTTATATACAATCATATTTAGCTATTGCCTTTCATCTGTAATGAAAAATTGTGGAACGTGATTTTTTTATAACAGGAGAGAACAAGGGGAGTGTTATCACTGGCTAGTAACTTTATTACCCCTTGTCCTTGGTATAATGAAACAAGTCTTTAGGGAGTGGTGCATTTTAGTGGTGCATTTACTTTGTTTCCTTCAAAACCAGTAAGGCATGCCTCTTACATCTTTTAGAGATCAGGAATTGCTAAAACATTGCTGTTGTGAGTGGGTTTCATGGTGATAAGAAGATGTATTCATTGTTACCTGCTTCCTCCCCTTAAATTAGTGGTCAGTTTCAGACCAACAAATGGTAGAACTGGGTCATGCAAAGTTTTGTGTGCTATAATGTGAGGCATGAATATCCTCACTGTAAAACAACATTGGGTGATGATATGCTTAAGGCAGAGTGAGTATACGGAACCTTTAGGAAACACCCAAAGAAGGATGAAGAGAACCACAAAATGCTTGAAGGGGGCCCCGAATATGGTCAGTGTTGAGTGGGGTTCATAGTGCCAGAATATGGTTTGGATACAAGAAACAAAACTGTCAAAGCTGGAGTGACCTAAGTATCAGCCATTACCTTGCAAATGCCACTTCCAAAAGGATCTCTAAAAACATAATTAAAATGTAATACTTTAATTTTTTCATTAATTAAATATCTTTATTATGACTGCCTCTTCATCCTGTACAGTTCTGCTGCTATCTGTAGCTATGGCTATACTTCCTGAATCCATCTCCTTACATTTTATATTTTTGCAATAATAGTTATTTTATTGTTATCTAAATTTATAATAAGCATACTTCCTTATTTCATGTTTTGTAAGAGGTAATGACAGAATGATGATGTGAGTTTCATTCCATAGTTGTTATTTCTAAGTATTTACAGTGAATACAGTGCAAAGGATTAAGACAGTGACGTGATAAAACTGATGGTAATTATGTAACAGAGGAATAACACTGCATGAGTTGGACTGTTGTGTCATATTCTCACATTAGCTGCATTGACAGACACTACAGTTAGGTTACTTTATTCATTCAGAACTGCATGAGTCGTGAGTCATGCTGAAGATCATTTGTCCCAAGACTTATTGTTTTACACTGCTGAATGACAAGTTTAATGCAATGCAAAGAGTACTTACGCAATGCATAAAGATGTAGCTGTGAAAAACAATAATGTCCTGGGTGATAGACTAACTGAATAGTTTGCCCTTTTCAGACTACAGTTAAGAGTAGCTGATGTGTTAGTGGCTCATACCTCTCAACTGTCCAGATTTTTGGCTCATATTCTTGGTCTATTCCTCATAAAATCTGTGGTTTTCTGGCGAATCGAGCTCTGAAGTCACTAAATAATAACATACATTAGAGTTTCAGACACCATATCCTTCAGAAAATGCAGGCTAATGCAAAACCTGTTATTTTAGTAACTTTTTTAAGTTTATAAGAGCAATATTTAAAATCTGTCCCTGTTTTGTGGCATTTGTCCCCCTATTATTTTAGGCATTGTCCAGATTTATTGTGCTAAGAGGTTGAGAGCCATGTAATGGCTGTTAGTGGCACCTGAATCCATCTGTATAATCATCATCATCACCACTGTCATCCGATTGGATTGCATATTATATTATATTATGTGGCTCTCAAGCTTTATTACAAGATAAAGCAACAGATGCTTTTAAAGTCCTGCTGGTTCTTTTTTGACAGGTGCCAGATCCCTCATATTCTTTGAGGAACCACTTGTCATTAAATAAATCCTTTGTGGCATTAAAAATTTGTCTCACATTTACTGATACGCGACTGAGGTACTCAGTAAGAATCTGAATTAACCTATTAACACCTATGTGGTGTGGAATGTCACACCTCTAGCAGCCTACACACATCATTGCCTGTATTTATTTATTTATTTTTATTTTACATTTGTTTACTGGGGATGTCCAACTTGGTCAGAGGACCTTTTTCAGCAGAGGCTCAGGGAGGAAAGCTCCATTACACAAACACATTTACAAACAGTATACGAAAAGTACAAAACTTTGATAACAATTAATAATTCATAAACATAGGTAACTACAGGTAATATATTGCTTATACATGAACGAGAGAATAAAAATAAATGATACAAACTGAAGAAGTAGTATGAAGTGGGTATAAAAAAGAAAGAAAGAAGCAAAACCAAAAGTAACCTAGCATGAGTCTTACATTAAAATTACTGCGATTTTGGAAAGAATTTTTGTTTGATTCCTGAGTTATTGTTCCAAATTTAGCTGCTACCTGGTTGACTGGTGTTCTGGTGTGCAGTGGCCGTGGAGTTATTGTTTTATTGTTTTTTGCTAATACCCTAAATTTGGGTTAGCTTTTTGGTTTAACCTAGCATGAAATAGTATGTTACACCAGCTGGTTGGTGAACTGGACTGCAGGTAAATAATAACAGATTAGTGGAATGAAAATTATGAGGTACATATATGGTATATGAGTAGAACAGTATGGGTGATTGTAGCTATGTTAGTGTTTTTGTTATTGCCAGTTATAGCTAATGTAAATATTGAGGTGAAGCATAAAGAAGGGGGGCTATGAAGTATTGCAGGAGGCTTGAGATGAGTAGAATAGAGATAAGAGCAGTAGTGAGCTTGGGTTAGGAAGAGATGACTGGAATAAGTGTGAAAAGGTGATTGTCTGGGTATTAGAATTTAGTTAGGGAAGAGTTATTTAGATTGTGATGCAAGGAGTGATAGAAAGATCAGGCTGGATTAGAGCATGAGCATAAACAGTTGTTAGTTAGGCAATCTTTAAGCAATAGTTTAAATTTGGATGTGTTGCTGGAATTTAGTATAGTAAGTCTGAGGTAATGAGTTCCAATTTTTAGCTATTTGGTGGGAAAAAAGGGAGTACTCCAGAGAATTTTCTGAAAAATCAACTTAAAAAGGATAAGATAAACAAATGCAAATATTTTTTGAACAATAAAAGCTTTTAAAACTGTAAAAATAGGAATGTTATCAGTAAGAATTATTCTTTAAAGGGATAATAGGATATTCATAGTCTTTCCATACATCCTATATATATAATATATTATAATGCACACAATCCGAGACTTTTATTTTTTGTTAAACTTTTATAAATAAATTGTCATATCTTTTTGTTAACCAGACATAAACTTTCATATGGCGACAAGAAATTACTCAGGTGCATGTTTATTGCGATATTTACAGACATGTGAAAACATACACTTAATTACATATTTAACAATATGAATAGTGCTGAATATCTCTCAAGACGTGCAACATGAATAATAGAGAAAGCTTGCTTCAGTAATATTTAATGTTTTATCTGTTGCTGTTCAGCAGTTTGTAAGTCATTTGGGTTTTGAATTCTTAAGTGTGTATAGAAATATTGCTTATTTTCATAATTATCAACAAATAACTAGTAATATTTCCAGTATAGTGTAATATAAATGTACATTGACAATGAATTTTCCTGTCTCCCACCAAGGCATTTCACACCATCCCCCTTAATAGGCTATAGGCTTGTTGGTTACGAAAATATAAACACAAATATGAAAGTATGAATAATAAATAGTTTGTTCCAGTGATCAGATTTTGCTGATCCCTGGGCTTTGTCTTGGTTCCTGTTTTCTCCATTTTCCTTGTTTGGTCAAGGAGTAGTTTCTTTACTCACTAGTGGGAGTAGGGAGTACTGAGCTGCCTGTTTGTCCTCAGAGGAGTGGTTTAAGGCAGTAACTTGTAGTTTATTGGCCATTTTGGGTCATTTCCTGTCTTTTCCAGCCCCCTGCTATAAAGCACGCTTTAGCGCGCATTAGCGCGCATTAGCGCGATTTAGCGGAGCTGCCACTGTTGCACACTAGGGCAGTGCCGGTTAAGCAGGTTTAAACTATTCAGGCTACCTAAAGTCCACTCTTCAAATTTTCCCTTAAAACTACCTCCCTCGAACTATACTACTGATCTAATCAGCGTATCCTATAACTAAAAAGATCCTCTCTACTTGACTCCAAGTAGACTATTCTCTATCTGTTAAACCTAGCACTTGCTCCTACAGTACTTATTACCTTGATACGGCCCTCTTGTCATAGATAGTACCCCAAAAGGCAACCCCTATTTCTCGGTCACCCACGTCCCGGAATCTTTTTTAAAGTTTTTTTTTGTCTATCCTTCTAGCATGTCGAGGGATCGGTTGCTAGTGTCCTCTCCTGCTCAGCTGGTGAACCTGGGAATATTGAGGCAATGTTACAATTGCCTCATGTACACAGACAACCCTCTCCTCCTCCACAAAACACAAATACATGCGAGAGATGCAACTATACGGCCAAACTGGAGGCTGAGCTCTCTCAACATAGGACTGGCAAGACCAGTCAGGAGGAGAAGGTTACCACACACACTATAGACCCAGTATCACATATTACCATTACAACCTCAAATCATACACATAAACACACAAAGACATACTGGAGGCTCTGATCAAAAATCTACCAAAACAGCAGAGGCCACCAAAGCAGACACCCAAACAACCACCACCTCAGAACACAACACCTGCAACACATAGACCTCACAGTCAGAGTGTCAAACAGTCACAGCCCTTAAGGCCAAACACAATGCCAGACACACTAGTCATTGGTGACTCCATAGTCAGACACACTGGCGTCCCGCTCACCAGACTGAGTAAGGAGAAGGTCACAGTAAGCTGCCTGTCGGGCGCTAGAATCCGCCACATAATGCAAGCACTCAGGTCTCTCAACAGCAGGTACAAATATGACTCAGTCATTGTCCACGCTGGTGTAAACGACCTGAGACGTACCTCCTTGGACTACATGAAAAGAGACATTGAGGAGCTCTCTGATTATGTAGCCCAGGCAGGTATGACCCTGACCTTGAGCAGTATCCTACCTTCACCAAGAATGATGCCACAATACAGAGATAAGATGATCAGCTTTAACAATTGGCTTAAACACTGGTGTCATTCAAAGGGGTTCCAGTGTCTGTCTGCCTGGGATGACATGCTGGACAAGCCACGCTGCCAAGGGACGGCTTGCACCTGTCACCCTGGGATTCGGATATTGGCAAAGGCTCTTGCCACCCCATAGTGCCTCTTTTAGGCAAGGCTCAAATTCTAAACCTACCACCCTAGAACACAAAAAGGAAAAAACTAAGGGTAATGCTGCTCAATGCCAGAAGTCTAAATCTCAAAATGCACGCATTCGAGGCCCTTCTCAGTATGGAGAACATCGATGTCTGTGCTGTGACAGAAACCTGGTTCAAGGCTCCTGAGAGCACCCCAGCGCTATCAGGTTTTACCTCATATCATGCGTTCCGCCCCAAAATCCGGACAATACCAAGAAAGGAGGGGTATCCATATTCATCAAGGACACCCACACCTCAAGACTGGTGGCAACGCACGATGCATCGGAGACCATCCAGGTGCAATTAACCATAGGCAAGACTGCTCTGCAAATTGTAGCATGTTACAGGCCACCTCACAAACTCAGGAACCTCACATGGCCTTCCTGAAAACACTAGAGGATAAATGTATCACCAAACACCATCATACTAGGTGACTTCAGTTACCCCAATATAGACTGGGAACACTACTCAAGCCCAAACACCCTAGCCCAAAAGTTCCTGGAATTCATAAACTCAAATGCCATGGAACAACTAGTCACCATCCCCACAAGAGGAGATAACATACTTGATCTCATCATCACGATCATGGGAGCACAATGTTCAACACGAAGTATACCCTCACTGGTGAGATCAGATCACAAACTAATCTCGCTGGAGGTCCTCATCCCACCCCCACCTGAAATAAAAGACCACAGTAAAGAACTTCTCAAAAGCCGACTTCACACTTCTAAAGACTAGTGTGGTCTCCTTTAAGGCCCCGAGCCTCGTGGGAAAACAGTACTCAAGCCGCTGAATCACTTACAAATGCCTTCTACCAGCACCTGCAGGACTGCATGGATAAGGCAATCCCAAGCAAAACAAAGACTCTTTGTACCAAAGGCAAGCGTCAGTCTGGTGGACCCCTGCTATAAACAAACTCTACAACAAAAGGAGGAAGCTACTACAAGATAGAGCAAAATCCTTAAAAGGTAAGACACCCTTGATCACTATAAGTAAAAACTAAGAGCTCTCATAAAATCATCCAAAGCAAATTTTGAGAGAAAAATAGCTAAAGACTCAAAAGACAATCATAAGGCCTTCTTTAGCTATGTTAGAAACCTGGGAGGAAACTCCCAGATATGCTCAGAACTAGTTCAAAATGATGTGAAGATTACTGATCCTACAGACATTGCCAACATACTGGCTGACAGGTTCAGTGCAAACTTCTCCCTCACTCCCCCCCAAAAGGAGAGATATCTATACCAAACGATTGTAGCCCCCAAACATCTCCAGCCCAAGTGAGAACTGCTCTCTCCAAAGCAAAACACAGCATCCATGGGACCTGATGGTGTCCCGGCTGTGTGCTCCATGAACTCAATGAGGAATTAAACCCACAGCTAGGACAGCTGTTTAATCAAAGTCTTACCTCTGCACACGTACCCAGCGAGTGGCGCACTGCAACTGTGGTCCCACTTCACAAAGGCGGTGCCTCCACCGACCCTGGAAATTACCGCCCATTAGCTTGACAAGCCTTATCTGCAAAGCCATGGAGAGGATCATAATGGACCTCATAAATAAAGACATAGGGAATTTGCAGACTTTGGATCCAACCCAGTTTGGCTTTGTCAAAGGCAGATCATGCCTTTTTAAACTTGGTTGACTTTTTCGAAACAGTCACCAAAGCCATTGATGAGGGAAAGGCAGTCCATACAGCCTACCTCGATCTGGCTAAGGCCTTCGATACAATACCCCACTCGGGTATCATTGAAAAACTCATCAGCTTAAATGTTAACCCATACATCACAAGATGGGTTGCAAACTGGCTGAGTGACAGAACCCACAGGGTCAGAGTTGCTGGCACCATGTCAGACTCAAAGCCTGTCACAAGTGGTATCCCACAAGGCTCAGTCCTGGGCCCACTCTTGTTTGACATCTACTTTTCCAAGTACAAGCAAACACAGGAGGGTTATGGCTGACAAAGTTTGCAGATGACTGCAAACTAGGCGCCATAGTAGAAAACACATCTGACACAGATATCCTTCAGAAGGGTCTCACAGAAATGGATAACTGGTGCCAGAGCACCTGAATCCATCTGTATAATCATCATCATCACCACTGTCATCCGATTGGATTGCATATTATATTATATTATGTGGCTCTCAAGCTTTATTACAAGATAAAGCAACAGATGCTTTTAAAGTCCTGCTGGTTCTTTTTTGACAGGTGCCAGATCCCTCATATTCTTTGAGGAACCACTTGTCATTAAATAAATCCTTTGTGGCATTAAAAATTTGTCTCACATTTACTGATACGCAACTGAGGTACTCAGTAAGAATCTGAATTAACCTATTAACACCTATGTGGTGTGGAATGTCACACCTCTAGCAGCCTACACACATCATTGCCTGTATTTATTTATTTATTTTTATTTTACATTTGTTTACTGGGGATGTCCGACTTGGTCAGAGGACCTTTTTCAGCAGAGGCTCAGGGAGGAAAGCTCCATTACACAAACACATTTACAAACAGTATAAGAAAAGTACAAAACTTTGATAACAATTAATAATTCATAAACATAGGTAACTACAGGTAATATATTGCTTATACATGAACGAGAGAATAAAAATAAATGATACAAACTGAAGAAGTAGTATGAAGTGGGTATAGAAAAGAAAGAAAGAAGCAAAACCAAAAGTAACCTAGCATGAAATAGTATGTTACACCAGCTGGTTGGTGAACTGGACTGCAGGTAAATAATAACAGATTAGTGGAATGAAAATTATGAGGTACATATATGGTATATGAGTAGAACAGTATGGGTGATTGTAGCTATGTTAGTGTTTTTGTTATTGCCAGTTATAGCTAATGTAAATATTGAGGTGAAGCATAAAGAAGGGGGGCTATGAAGTATTGCAGGAGGCTTGAGATGAGTAGAATAGAGATAAGAGCAGTAGTGAGCTTGGGTTAGGAAGAGATGACTGGAATAAGTGTGAAAAGGTGATTGTCTGGGTATTAGAATTTAGTTAGGGAAGAGTTATTTAGATTGTGATGCAAGGAGTGACAGAAAGATCAGGCTGGATTAGAGCATGAGCATAAACAGTTGTTAGTTAGGCAATCTTTAAGCAATAGTTTAAATTTGGATGTGTTGCTGGAATTTAGTATAGTCTGAGGTAATGAGTTCCAATTTTTAGCTATTTGGTGGGAAAAAAGGGAGTACTCCAGAGAATTTTCTGAAAAATCAACTTAAAAAGGATAAGATAAACAAATGCAAATATTTTGTGAACAATAAAAGCTTTTAAAACTGTAAAAATAGGAATGTTATCAGTAAGAATTATTCTTTAAAGGGATAATAGTCAGGATATTCATAGTCTTTCCATACATCCTATATATATATATAATATATTAGAATGCACACAATCCAAGACTTTTATTTTTTGTTAAACTTTTATAAATAAATTGTCATATCTTTTTGTTAACCAGACATAAACATTCATATGGCGACAAGAAATTACTCAGGTGCATGTTTATTGAGATATTTCCAGAAATGTGAAAACATACACTTAATTACATATTTAACAATATGAATAGTGCTGAATATCTCTCAAGACGTGCAACATGAATAATAGGGAAAGCTTGCTTCAGTAATATTTAATGTTTTATCTGTTGCTGTTCAGCAGTTTGTAAGTCATTTGGGTTTTGAATTCTTAAGTGTGTATAGAAATATTGCTTATTTTCATAATTATTAACAAATAACTAGTAATATTTCCAGTATAGTGTAATATAAATGTACATTGACAATGAATTTTCCTGTCTCCCACCAAGGCATTTCACACCATCCCCCTTAATAGGCTATAGGCTTGTTGGTTACGAAAATATAAACACAAATATGAAAGTATGAATAATAAGTGGATAACAATGATTAATTTCTCTCCTGCAGGATATTTACAATACAGGTGCCATTTTGTTAACTCCATGCTCATTCTAATGCTAATTATTATTAGCTGGGAAATCTCTTGGTTAAAGAAGTCAGACCCAAAAAATGCCTGAATTCCATAAGGAGCTATGGGTGTTAACTAGAAGTATTTCAAAAGGCACCATAAGCTTGAATGAGTTAAATATTGTTTCACTAGCTTTTTTGTCTAAATATACCAGTTATGCATAGAGTGTCATGATATGTACATTCTTGCCCACATAATATCCCCCAGTGCATCGGGGTACCACAAAAACTGCCCCATGCTTTCTAACCAACTTTATCTGACTCAAGTTGGTGACAGCATGTCTCATAATGGCTAGCAGTATTAGGTGGTCAGGATCACAGTCAAAAAGCAAATTGTATTATTATTTGATAAAAAATTAATTTAAGTAAATAGAAAATGCAGTTTCTCTCATTTCTTTTTAACCTCATACCCTGTTCTGTATGTGTCCATCCACAAATACAGCTTTCTTTCACTTTTGATTCTTGGGTTGCTTTGATCAACAGTCACCTTAGGCAGACTGAGCCAATGGGAAACAACTGCTCCCTGCTTTGTTTAGCAGTCCTGAAGTTCCAACTGCAGCAGCACCCCACAAATAAATAAATAAATAAAATGGCAGGAGTACTTTCAATAAAGTGTCATCACTACCTTCTCTATGAAGGCATATGTGTGGACAGCACAGTGGTGCAGTGGTAGAATTGTCGCCTCCCAGGAAGAGGCTCTCCGGTTTGATTCTCGGCTAAAGTGTCTTTTGTGCAGAGTCTGCATGTCTTCCCTGTGTTCATGTGGATTTCCTCTGGGTACTCCGGTTTGCTCCCATGTTACAAAGACATGTGTCTGGAGCGTTTCTCCCTCAGCCTCCACTGAAAATTGGCTTCATTCCAAGTTGGACTTTCTCAGTAAACAAATAATAAAAAAAATATGCTTAAATGCTGAGCTAATTTGAAAACAGCCCATGCGAGGAAGTCAATTTTTTAATTGTATAGAAATCAGAACTCAGTGCATGCATTATTGTGCGTGTGTGGTCATTCAGGGTCCCAAAATGTGACCATCAGTTTTTTCTTAAAAAACAAAATAAAGTATTTTTTTAATTTGCAGAAGCAACAACCAAGCAACCTAATACTATAAGTCACACCTGGACAATGTAGACCATCAATGTTTTCAGTTTTGATACTTTAGGTTTCACTATTTTAAAACCTGACGCACAAGATGAGAGAAAGAAAGAACTGCTGTTCTATCTGGATTTAATACAAGTCTTCATGCAGATGGAACTATTTTACATCAAAGATATACAAAATGTAATACTCATAAAAATCAACTATGAAGCAATTTAAGTGATAGTTTACTATTTAAATATAATAGTATTCTCTTTGTGAGGAATCTTTGTACCTTCTTTAATTGTACCAAATGGGGCAGCACTATGTTAGGCAATGTAAAAAGTATTCAAGTGGTTGATAGGGCCATGTATAGAGATATAATTATTTCCTTGGCATGGCTGTCAACTCCATAGAGGATCAACTGGGCAATTCTGTATGCTTTGTCTATGACAGCAGCTATATGGACATTTTTGTGTGTGTGTGTGTGTGTGTGTGTGTGTGTGTGTGTGTGTGTGTGTGTGTGTGTGTGTGTGTGTGTGTGTGTGTGTGTGTGAAAAAGTAAGTGACAGAGGATGAGAGGGAGAAGGAGCATGTATATCTATCAACTTCCTTGTCAGAATCCAAATAGAGCAAGAGGCTTTTCATCAACACACAATAAGAAGTATAAAACTATAATGTCAAGCATTATTGACTGACAATCCTCAGCAATGTAGCAGAAAATAATTCTTGAGAGTGGCATCAAGAATAAGAGGCAAATCAGGGACCATCAACAAAACAAGGAGCAGTTGGCCGAGGGGAGGGGGGGTGCAGTGCTTTGCACTGCATGATTTTCTTTTAATTTGTTTGATCACAAAGACAGCTGAGGTAAACTCAGTATAGGAAGTGGCTGTAATTGCTGGTCACATGCATGTGTGTATACATGTTTGTCTGTGCATTTCTACATATACTATGCGTATCTGTGTGTGTGTGTGTGTGTGTGTGTGTGTGTGTGTGTGTGTGTGTGTGTGTGTGTGTGAGTCTGTTAACATTAAATATTTATATAATTTATATTTTGAATGTAAAATACTTCCTCCAACAATTACATACGCTAAAGTAACTTTGAAACATTAGGCAGAGGGAAATATTTTGCATAAAAATACAAAAATTGTAATACTTACACAAAAAACAAATATGAAACAATTTAACAGATATTCCATTATCTTAGTGCAGTAAAACCTTCTGGGGAAGGCGTTATAGGAGAAATAACACCCCTTCCAGGGGGTAAAGGCCCTTTTCCTGTGGCGTCAGGCCTTATAACATACCTTGGTGGGACATTATTTCCCCTAGTAACACCCAGTTCTGTCAGACATTATTGTTTGATTATTGTATCATCTTATGATGAAGTTCTAAATCATATTTATTCTATGGTCTCACAAGGGCATACTTAGCTTTTTTTTTTTTTTTTTATTCAAATCCATAATTTTTTTTCTGCTAATCAAGTCAAAGATAGGACTCAAAAGGCCTAATTAAGTTTAAAAACTATATCTACAGAAAAGAAAGGAAACAGAAACATTTAAGGGTCCAAGGATTCATGTTAGAGGAGATCAGACAAGTGGGACGGCAAAAGGAAAGGTGAAGGCAGAAGATGGGATTTGAAGCAGAAAACTACAGATAAGGGCAAGGAAACCCGAGTGGAAGTACAAAGATCAATGACAGGTGATAAAAAACACAGAGCCAGAAGTTACATTGCAGAGTCCATAAACACAAGGATAAGATAGCAGAAGGAAAGTAAGCAGCAAGAAAATAAGGCAATCTGCATATACAGTGAGAAGGAGTGGAGAATTTGATGTGGAGAGCAGTACTATCATTAGGGTGAGGTAAAGGGAATTATGATCGCCCCAGCTGCAAACTGTTAGGTTTGTTTTCAGCACCTGAGATGAGTTGCTGATTGTATGTGAGAACAATAACAGGATTCATATACTATGCCGTGGCTGATATCACAGCTGCTTAAATTAATGGGTTTTTTTTTGTTTGTTTGTTTTTTAATAGTGTGTGGTATCTCTAAATTAACTTCAGGTTAGAAAATTAGCCATCTACAGATCTGGTACAGAGGAAAGGATTAGAAACAGGAGGAACAGTGACATGAGGCTGGAAGTGAAAGAGATGGGGAGCCATTTTGGAGACAGATTGGTGACTGGGTATTCAATAATTATAGAAATTAACAATCTAGACAACTGAGGAAGGAAAGACTACATTTCATTTGACTCAGTATATTGTGGGAGTAATGACCAACATGATCAACAAGGAGAGGGTGTTATTGTTCATGTAGGCACCAATTATCTTGTCAGACCAGACAACTGAAGAGTCAGTGAGCAATGCCAGAGTGGTGCCAGAGAGATACCAACAGAGTACAGTTTGCTATAGCTTTGTCTGAAATATTATCTTTACTAGCAACCACTCCTGACTGGTGAAATAGATGATTATGGAGCATAATGAATGATAGTGGACAGAGAAGTATTCAGGGCTGTTTGGAGGTTATGGTGGACCTGGCAGAAAGGCTAGTTTGGAGCAAGGGATATCCTCCATATTAACTCAGATGGGTCAGCACTACTTCAAGCTGAGTTAGAAAGGTACATCTCAATGATTATGCTTTTTGACTAAGATGGATTGGGCATAAAGTATGACAAAGGCAAACCAGAAGGGAGAAGGACCAACCTTAGGATGACTGAGAAAATGGGTACAATGGGGCTTCTCATTTAAGAAGACTCTGCATTTGCATAAACCTTAGCTAAAAATGGTCTTCACTTTGAAGATCAAAATAGTATTTTCCACTTGCAACTGTAGCATGCTACTTACTACATGTAGATCAATATGTGTGTATGTACCTTTAAGAAGCTATCCAAGGGCTTGCACAAGTGTATAAATACTGAGCACATGCGAGCCTGACTGTCATTTTGTAGTAAGCTGTTGAGATGTAAGCATGTACGTATGTAAGGTCTGTCTGTTAATCAGTTTGTTAATATTTTATGTTGCTGCAATCCATCCTGATGTATTTCTATGTAATAAAGCATTGAAACGACTTACTCCGCCTGCTTGTCATCTATGTTAGAAAAGGACGAGCGACATGGTGCCAGAAGGCCATTGTCTAAAAGGGATTGATGTCAAAGGAAGCATGGCCAAAATGACTTGCTGCCAGAAAGAGCTCCAGTTTATTCAATTTGAGTCCAAGAGGCACCCAGTTGGTATTGGAGGAATATAGAGGAGTGGATTATCCCTACTGCATGTATAATTCATAAAACAGGTTAGAAACAAATTTCAGATGTTAAACTTGTTCAAATAATTTCTTATTCGCAAAATATAAAATGAGGCATACAGAATGCTCTAAACGATATTCAAATAAACCGATATGTCTGATATTGATAAAAAATATTAGAATTACTATGAAAAATTCTTGAAATAAAGTCCAAATTGCATAAAATAAATAAAATAAAGGACATAACCACATTTTTGCTAAGCACGTATTTTTCGTACTAATTAAAGATATCCAATTTATCAGAAGTGTATGAAGTGTTCTCATGTTTGTGCAGTATTACAGTAAAGTTGTTTTGCAAAATACAGCCATTTCAAAGTACATTTTGCAAAGTACAGTATTTCAAAGAGTTTATTGTGCATTTGAATGTTATTACAAGCTCACAGAACAGACTGTACATGCATAATTACAAGGACCATATCTTCAGTGTGTTTGTGCATACTTTGTGGGCATGGCTGACGGATTTAGAAAATCCAGTGCACTTGTGTTTGACAATTCCCAGGATTCACAAATGGTTTTCATCCATGCAGGAGCAGTATAGCCACTTCTGCATGGAATATGGCCACTGAGTGATCCAGGAATGCTCTGTATTGATGTGCATGAGCGAGCTGACACTGTTCCTGCACAGAAACCCATGCAGGATGTTAATTACCTCATTTGCTGGTGAAAAAAATCCAAATGAGGTAAAATAGCGCTGCAGGAAGCAGGTAGGTAGCCATGCAGGAGCAATGTAAGCTGCAGAAATGTATTTGGATACTAGCCAAATTCATTTCTGCAAAAAAGAAAAGGAGCCATGACAGCTCCAATAAAAGCATGTACCATAAGCTGTAGGCATGCCAATGGCCAAATATATGGCCATTGGCATGTTAAACAGTTAATTTCTACAAACATAAAAGTTTATTATTTTGCAGCTGATCTTGACCGTTTAAGCATAGGGAAGCGCCGCACAAACATGATCATGGGGAAATAAAAAAAATCAATATTAAAAGTCCATTTTAGGAGAAAGCTGCATTTTGCCATTATAGTCAATGGAAAGCAGAATCAAAACAATGGCAGGGAACAGTGGTTGCTAAGGGGGAAGGTCCTTGAGTAGTGCAGTAACTATGGATGAAGGCAGTGGGGTATGTTAATGAGGGGACTTATACTGAATCACAAAATTATTTTAAGTGTCACACTGCACCTAACCATGTAGGTGCTGTAACACCATCAAGTAGACAGGAGGAGCAAATAACATGAAAAGGGGGTGTGTCATGCTTGTTGTAAGCACATTGGAGCTCTGTTGCCTGGGTCTGTACTTAGCTAAGCACAGCTAAACAAGGGGGTGTGTCTGAGGCAGTATACACTTTTTCCATGAACTGAGGAGCGTGTTCGTGCCCAGGGGAGGGCCATTTATTGCTGATTACACTAGCTAAATGGGTCTGGGCAGCACACCAGGGCTTAAACCGGAAGGATATAGGAAAAGAGAAAGGAAATAGCAGAACAAGGGAAATGCAGTACAAATCAGCAATATGGGATACTGCAACTCACAATGGGCCATTGAAAGCACTCAATAATACAGCTGGCCGGTGGCTGCATAGCTAAATGGTTGAGGTAATACTAAGATTTGTCTGTGTTGCTCTCTTTCCTTGTCTTTCTCACTGCTCCCCTTTTTTATAGCTGTTCTCAATTACTTTTACCTCTAATTTAACCCTCCTTCTTATACCCTTCTTCCAGACCTACTCCTTGTTTCAGTTCCTCACACTTTCCCTCCAAATCTACTTCTCCTCCTATACTGTAGTTCATACTTTCCCCCTCCTCCTCCCTTCTCCCTATACTTACATTTGTTTGTTTTTCCCCTCTCTTTTACAGCACTCCTGTCCTGAGGGTCCATCTCTACCTCCTGAATTACACGGTCTTCCGCATAAAGCCAAGTCGGCCTACCTGGACTTTTCCTGCTCACTAATTTGGGCTTACCCAAAAGGTATCCTCAGTGCAGAATCCTATACCTATATTGCTCTCAATAAATGTATGTAGCCTCACTACAAACTCAGTTATCAAAATATCCTCATATGATAGCCTGTCCCTCAGTGTGTGTGACTCAGCAGCCTACTGCAGACCATAAAGATCCCCCTGTAATCTCACTACCTCTAGCCTTCCATCCCTAAATTTGAATGCCACTGAAGACTTACCCTCTCTTTCACTCCTCACCTCCACTTTTTTCATACCTCAGTCTCTTGCGCATCTTGCCCCATTCTATTTTCCCATTGCCTCTCTGGCTGCATACTCTCCACTCATCACTAGGTGTCAGCACCTTCCCACCTTTTGCCTACTCCTACTCTATTTTAAAATAACTTTTTCTTCTCCTCTTGTTTTTTGTCTTTTTTCTCTTCTTCTCTTTTCCACCTTCATCTCCCAGTTTCCTCTAAAGCTTACTATCCCATACCTTTACTCCTCGCTCCCTCTTTTTTTATACTATTCCCTCTTCCCCAAAGTTGCTCTATTCACTACCAATTCTACCCAGCTTTACTGTATTTTTCTCACTTACCTCAGCTCCTACCTGCAGTGGATGATACTTTTTCAGCAAGACTCTTCTACTCTGTTGCTCTATCCCACTCCATTCGCCCTGCAGGCTCACTCCGCTACCCTACCCTGCCCCCAATTCCCACCCACCCCAGTGCTCCTACATTTATTGCCATCCCATACTCCCTCCCTTTAACAACACCCAATCCCACCACAGCATAACTCCACCCTCTCCACCCAACTCACCCTACCCTATATTCCTCCCCATTCTACCTGCCCTGCCTATTTCCCTCTAACCTCCATATTCCTATCTCCTCTAAACAAACTTCAACCACAAATGTCTTCTTTTACTTCCACAATTCTTACCCTCACAACACTCCTACTCCGCATACTTCTTCCTCTATACCATGCCACCTCTTATACAAACCTCCATATACACCCTCCACCTCCACCTCCACACCCCAACTATTCAAATCACTTCTACAACATCTCTGCCTCTCTTACCACTATCCACCCCACCTCTCTATTAACTTTAAAACTCTTCTGAATCCCCTCAAATTTCTACAAACCTAAACCCACATCCCACCCTCCATCCCTAACCAAACTAATTCCTAAAAAACTTATTCATCTTCTCTCATACCTCTTCTTAGCAGGTGACATTCATCCTAACCCCAGACCAAACACCTCTCAAACTAATAACCATAGCTCCAACAACAAACCTCCTCATAAAGACCTCAAATTCCTCACTATCAATGCCCAAAGCTTAACAAATAAAATTACCCTGTTTCATGCCTGGATCAACCATACCTCACCATTCATAGTAGCCATCTCTGAAACCTGGCTAAAACCAGACATAACTGAATCAGAATTCCTTCCCCCAGATTTCAATGCTTCCAATCAGACCGCCTAAGTAAAAGAGGTGGTGGAGTAGCACTAATTTACTCTAATCATTTATCTATTACTCCCTTCCCAAATCCTATCCCATCCTTTAACAATGCTGAACTAGTGATTGGCATGCTAAAATTAAATAACCAAAAAAGTATCTGTATCATCTCCCTTTACATTCCCCCTGGTAATAACACCAATACCTTAGAAGACTTCCTCTCCTGGACCTACACTAATATTAAACAAGAAACTTACATAGTGGGAGATGTAAATATTGACTGGCAAAAAATCATAGACCCCAATCCCACCTTATCAATTAATCTCTTCAACTTTACTCAACTTATTCACACCATCACCAGGCCCAATAAGACCAATCGCCCAGGCTCCATCCTAGACTGGATACTAGTGTCTCACCCAAATAAAATCACTACATCTGGTATCACTCCCAATCCATTAGGAGACCACTTCCCTGCTTTCACCCACAGAGCCACTTCCTCTTCCCCATACTCTCACCACCTCCTACAAACCTGTAACCTAACTAACTTTAACCCCTCTACCATCTCTGACTCCCTTAAGCTCACAAACTGGAACCCACTAAAAAACTTACCTCTAGACAAAGCCGTAGACTTCTTCAACTCTACATTCCTTTCTGTCCTAAACTCCCTAGCTCCAACACAAACCAAAAGAGTTAAAGCAAAAACAGCCCCTTGGCTTACAAAAGCTACCAAGAAAATTATGCAACAAAGAGACAAATCTTGGAAAAGCTATCACCATCATAAACAGCCTGAGCTGTTACTAAAATACAAACAGCTACGAAACCTAGCCAAAAAACAAGCCATTAAAGACAAAAAATCCTATTACAACCACCTACAAATAAATTATACAAAGAACCCCAAACAATTCTGGAACTCTATAAACTCCCTTCTCAAGCCTGGTACCACAAATAACCCTTGTCCTGACACTAGCAAATCTGACCAAGAAATCGCCAAACTATTTAACACCTTCTTCACCTCTTCCATTGCTGAGTTGACCAAAACCTTCCCCAATAACATCCCCCTACCCACCTCCTCCCTAGCTTCCATCCCATCTCCTCCCACTCCCCCTATTTTCGAATTTAAACATGTATCCACCAACCTCATAAAAAAACTTCTCTATAAACTCAAACCTTGTACCAATGCTCCTGACAACATTCCCTCTTCCTTCTTAAAAATTGTCTCTGACAGTATTGCTCTCCCTATCCGCATCCTGATCAATAGATCACTACTCTAGTCATATGTACCAAAACTATGGTGTTCTGCTTTTATTCTCCCACTCCACAAGGGTGGCAAAAACTGTAACTTCTCCAACTTCCGCCCCATAGCTATCCTCTCTCCCATCTCTAAACTTCGCGAAAAATGCATTCACATACAGCTCATGCCATTCCTAACCAAACATCAACTACTCTCTCCTACCCAACACGGCTTCCGCCCTGGACACAATACCAACACAGCCCTTCTCTCCTTTTTACACTCTATCAATTCAGCCAGAGACTCTGGCAACTTAGTTTCATCTATTCTATTAGATTTATCTAAAGCTTTCGATACCATCTCTCACACCCATCTACTAGACCATCTATCTAACCTTAACAACTCCCCAAAAACTCTTTCCTGGTTCTCCGGCTATCTTTCTGACAGGTTCCAAGCAGTGAAATGGGGCCAATCCTCTTCCACCTTCCTTCCAACACCCACAGGAGTTCCCCAAGGCTCCATTCTTGGCCCTCTGCTATTCAACATCTTCATTAATGATTTCCACAATGCCATTCCAAACACCAAAATTGTCCAATATGCAGACGACTCTACTCTGATCTGCTATGCCTCTAACCAATCTGAACTCAAATCTCTAACTCAATCTGCCTTCTCAACCACTGAAAAATGGATGCTCCAAAACCACCTCTCACTCAACGCTAACAAAACTAAAATCCTCCTATTCACTCCCTCCAAAGCCATTCCCATTGATAAAAACTCATTTCAAATTACCAGCCACAATAACTCTATCATTGATATTGTTCCCTCCGCCAAACTCTTGGGGGTCACCATTAATGAACATCTAAAATTCAACACCCATATCCAACTTAACATCAAGAAAACCCACATAAAACTCGGCCTACTCTACAGGAATAATCACTTCCTCTCTCCCTCCACTAGACTGACACTGGCCACTACCTATCTTCTCCCATCTCTTCTATATGGCGCTCCACTACTTACTAATCTATCTTCCACTCTCACTTCCAAACTAGAAGTATGCTACAATAAATTCTCCAGGTTTGCCACAAAAGCAAAACACTCCTCTCACCATTGCTCCTCCCTACTAACTTTAAACTGGCTTGAACTCCCAAATCAACTAGACTTCCTCCAAACTGTCTCAGCCCACAAGTTAATATTTCAAACCACCAGCTGCCCTTCTTTATCTAATATCCTCCTACCTTATAGCCCCCCAAGACCCCTTAGATCCACTCATCAAAACCTTATTACCTTCCACAAACCTAAGCACCCTGCTGGTCAACTTTTACTCTCCTACACCCTAGCTAAAAACTGGAATGCCCTGCCTTCCACTTTGAGGGCCTGTGACAACCTAAATACCTTCAAAAGACTACTCCACTCCTACCTATTTCTTCACAGAAAATGTAACTGCACTCCTGTCCCCACACCTCCCAACCTCCCCTCTTCCTTTTCTCCTGGCTAACCTTCTTCCCTTCTAAACCTCTCACTTATAATATATCTTATTATATGAATGCAATTTATATGAATTTTTTCCTATTGCTATTTCAATTTGTTTATGTAACTTACAATGTGATACTTCTATATGTTATGTAAGTTGTTATGCGGAACTTCGCTGCTTAACCAAAATGAAAATTATATACTTTGTGTAACTTGTTATGTGGAGCTTTTCTCCCCAGGCCTCCACTGAAAATGGACTCTCGAGCCCAGTGGACCTCCCTGGTCACCAAACTAGAATAAATAAATAAATAAATAAGAGGAGATGTAAAAAAAAAATATATATATAAATAAATAAAGGGCAACAATGCAATAAAGGAGAAATGAAGTAGAAATCACTATTATGGGACTCTCGCAAATCACAATGGGCCAGGCAAAGCACACAAATAATACAGCTGGCAGGTGGCTGCAGAGCTGAAAATGGAAGGAGATGTAAAAAAAAAAAATAAAGGGCAACAGCACAATAAAGGAGAAATGAAGTAGAAATCACTAACACGGAACTCTTGCAACTTACAATGGACCAGGCAAAGCACACAATAATACAGCTGGCAGGTGGCTGCATAGCTGAAAATGGGAGGAGATGTAAAAAAATATAAGGCAACAGCACAGTAAAGGATAAATGAAGTAGAAATCACTAATATGGGACTCTTGCAACTTACAATGGACCAGGCAAAACACACAATAATTCAGCTGGCAGGTGGCTGCATAGCTGAAAATGGGAGGAGATGTAAGTAAAAAATAATTAAAAAAAAGGGTAACAGCAGAATAAAGGCAATCATGCACAAATTACCATTAATGCCTCTAACACTCACAGTGGCCAAATCAAAGTCATGAGTAATATAGGCAGCATCTGCAGCACAACAGTATAAAGTATGGAAACACCTTACAGTCTGGTTTTCCCCACAAACTCTGCACCATTGGTGTATACATGCAAGGGAATTTTAACTGGAAAATGTTAGGGATTGCCATTGCTTTGATCCATCAGTATGTGCTAGAGGCTGAGGGCAGAGAGCAGGATAATGCTGCCAACCGCCATAGATGAAGGAGAAGAGTGTTCAGGCCCACAGTAACCTACCAGAGGCTACATGATCTGGAGATAGTAGAGTGCTACAGGGTGGACAGAGACATACTTCAGCAAATCACCAAGCTATACCGCCTCAACTCAGAGCTAGAACCAACAGAAGGGAACCCATCCCAGTGGATACCAAGGTATATGTATCCTAAGAATTCTAGCTACAGGTACTTTCCAAAGACCTACTGGGGACATGATGGCGGTCTCACAGGCATCTGCATCCAGGGTACTCCACCAGTTTCTGGATGCCTTGCTACCACATGCCGGTGAGCACATTTACTTCCCCAACACCCGTGAGGAGAGAACCAGCAATATGCGTCTCTTCTACCATGGAGCAGAATACCCGGAGGTACTGGGTGCCTTAGACTCACACACATCCACATCAAAGTACCACCCGGTGAACAGGGTAGGGTCTACATAAACCACAACGGCTTCTCTTCCATCAACTGCCAGGTCATGTGCAATTCCCAGGGAATTATCATGAATGTGTGTGCTGGCACCCCTGGAAGCTATCATGACTCCCACATCTGGCATTCGTCACAGCTGTACCAGGCATTTGTTAGTGGGGGCATCTCATATGGCCACCTGGTGAGGAATGCTGGCTATGCACTGGAGCCATGGATGATGACACCCATCAAAAATGCACACACACCCACACAATAATGCCATAATGAGGCACACGCACAAACCAAGATCATTATAGAGCATGTGTTTGGAATGCTCAAGTCATGGTTCCACTGCCTTGACATATCTGGTGGAGCCTTACAGTACTCTCCAGCCAAATGTGCACACATGTTCATAGTATGTGCCATGCTACACAGTATGATCCTTCAGAAACAGCTGCAGCAGGAACAGCATGGAAAAGGGCCACACAGCCCACCACCATTGCCCCTGAGCCTGCTCTTGTAGGCAGATGGAGGCATGCCCAGTATGCTCATGCATTGGCAAAGAGGCAACGCATAGCACACACACTAACACTGTAGGGACCCCAGGGACTGACACCTCTCTCTCTGACTCGCACACACAATAAAATGGATGACACACACACACACATCACATTACCTGTAACTTACCATGTATAGGCAGTGTACTGTGTGCATCCAACATAGGCAACCCTCAAGCACTGTCCTCATAACTGCCACAAGCACAAGGTAAGTCAGTCTTCTTAACAATAAATGAATGGAATAGTATGTTCTGCTAGCATATCTATGGTAATGCTGCATGCATGCAAGGGAATGGGGTGGCCTACTGGGATAGCAGCACACAACTGACAGCTATGTGGGACACCAGGAAATGTCTGGCCAAAACTGGCCTCTATGCACTATGCAGTAGTACCCAAGGTGGCAAATCCCACTGCAGTATAGGTGTGGGGACAACTAAGTAACTAAGTGGAGGGTCATAGGTCACAGGCATGGATGTCAGGGTAGGGGTCCCATAACCACCCCTCATATCCACACAGCAAGTCATCTGTAGGCAACCACAGAGAAATGTCTGGTAAAGGCACACAAATGGCAGTAATGTTGAATTAACCCCCTACAGATTCACACAGTGATAGCACAGCAGGACCCACAGTTGCAGTAAGGCTTTGAAGGGTAAGAAGTCTGAAATTCAAATGTATGCCAGTACAAACTGACCTGGGCTCTTTACTGATATGCCTCCAGTCCCCAAGACAGGGCACAATAGTATGGTAAATGGAACCAAAATGTAAAGCAAATATCAGCACAGTCTGTGCAAATGTGTACAATGGGCAGGTGTGCCCCACACCATATACCCACACAAATACAGTAACATATATGTTTGCATGGAAATAGCAGCATAGCACACATTGGCAGGGTTGTACCAATACATATAAAAACATGTTGCCTTTCCACAATATGCAGGGGTCAATGGGCTATGTGTGGTTAATACTATCTGGATCTGGCCAACACGTTCTCCTGGCAGTTGTCTTTTACTGCCCTAGGTACAGTGCTGCCTTTGACAGTGCCATGTGCAGATAACTGCAGTGCCAACTGTTATGCATGTCAGTGACACCCACTGCTCTGCCACTAACATACCTGGAAGTCACAGTGCTATATGGAATATGCTACACATATTAGTGACAACTTGAAGGATGTGTAGCAGAGGTGCCAAGGCTTTTGTGAATATAAGTGCTTTGTGGTACTGTTGACAGTAGTCATTCTGAATAGTCCTTTTTGTTGTGTTTGCTTTTACAAATAATGGACATGCCTGCACAGTTGAATGCACTCTGTACCCACAACCGTAACTCTCAACCTCTGACAGTAAGATGTCTCTACAAGGGCAGAAAGAAAAGTGGAACAAAGGCACAATGACAGGCATGTGTTGTAAATATCGCACTTGCATACTGAGAAAGTTGGTAGAGTGAGGGGTTGCAGTGGTGGGAATTGTCTGAAGGTTATGTATTCGGAAACAGTAATGCCTGTATTATTTTGTAACATCACACTTCAATTATATGTAACTAACTTGCCATAAAAACACAAGTTTACGGAGAAAGGATGAAACTTCTAGCCAAACACCTGGACAACCTGCCAAAAATGTACAGGTCAGAGGTATATACACATATATGTATGACATGTCAGGTTAGAAAGATACCACACAAACAGGAGATCCCCAGCCAGTATATCACCAGGTTGCTGGACTGTTCACACAGCTGTGTGTCATTACTACAGTGGCTGTAGCCACACCTCACAAATGGCCTTGTTGGGCAATGTGCATGTGAGAGGGTGTGTGTTTGTTTGTTTGTTTGTAGGTAAACAGCTTTAGGCCATTCCCACCCACAAAGCTTCCCAGTGCCCTACTTTATCAGTCCTGCTGATGTCATTCCCCTTATTGGCACCTTTGGCCAGTTGTCAGTCCAGTAAGCTCAGTAGCATGTGTGATAACTGCATAACACAATAGTACAAATCACTAGCTTGATAGGGGTTCTAATCTCAGGTCTGGCAAATGAGTGTGTGTGTGTATGTTTGTAAGAAGTATTTTGATAAATCTCCCACCCACTGCCCTACTTTATCACTCCTGCTGATGTCATTCCCCTCTCAGCATCTTTGGCCAGTTGTCAGCCCAGTAAGCTCTGTAGCACATGCAATAGCCATATAACACTATAGTACAAATAACTAGATAGGCAAAGGTTCTACTCCCAGATCTGGTAAATGTGTGTATGGGTGTCTAATTGTGTGTGAAAGTGTGTATGTGTGTAGGAAGAAGTAATTTGATAAGTTTCCCACCCAGTGGCATACTTTTTCAGTCCTGCTGATGTCATTCCCCTTATCAGCACCTGTGGCCAGTTGTCAGTCCAGTAAGTTCTGTAGTGCATGCAATAACTGCGTAACACTATAGTACAAATAACTAGATAAGCAAGGGTTCTACTCTTAGATCTGGAAAATGTGTGTAAAAAGAAGTATTTTGATAAGTTTCCTACCCAGTGCTCCACTTTATCAGTTATGGTGATGTCATTCCTCTTATCAGCACCTTAGGCCAGTTGTCAGTCCAGTGAACTCTGTAGCACATGCGATAATTGTGTAACACTATAGTACAAATAACTAGATAGGCAGGGGTTCTACTCTCATATCCAGCAAATGTGTGTGTGGGTGTTTAAGTGTGTATGTTTGTAGGAAGAAAATTTTTGATAAGTTGCCCACCCACTGACCTACTGTATCAGTCATAAAGATGTCACTCCCTTTATAGGTTCATAGGTGCGTACTAGGCTAATGGCCTTGGAGCCATTACATGCCTAGCCCATAGATGTGCCCTGCTATAGTGCCACCCAATGTTATTTCCCAGTGCCCCCATCAACTAGAGCCACTGGAGTGATCTCTGGGGTGAACATTCTACTACCAATCCACTCATCAAGATCTCTTTGGAACAGGGTCATCTAGGTGCTTTGCTTGATATGTATGGGAAGTCTATTCCAGATCATGTCCAGTCACTGGGTGAGGAACCTGTCCCTCCAGCATGTTGTGTTGATTGTGGTAATGAGGTTGAGGTCCCTGTAGTGTGTGTTGCAGAGATATTTGGATGCCCTTAGATGTAGCATTTGTAAAAGAGCTGGGTCAGACATAGCTTTGCAGGTCAAGCAGAGATCGCCTCTAAGTAGGTGATATGAGACAGAGAATTGCTGGAGTCTTCTGAGTTTGTTTGTGTAGGACATGTGTTTAATGCCTAGGATCCTCATTGTGAGGTACTTCTGTGGCCACTCCAGCTGTTGCAGGTATCTAGTGAGGTACATGCCAAATGGGCCATTATACTTGATGATTGGTGTAATGAGGGAAGGGTACACAGAGACGATGACCTCCTTCTTCCTGGATGCAAAAGCTTTGGTAATGAGATGTGCCACATAGAAGGATTTCCTGACCACAGTGGCAATGTGGTGGTTAAAGGAGAGGTTGCTGTCATCCCGTGTCCCCAGATCTCTTATAACACATACAGTGTTCAGTGAGCTCCCATCGATGTGGTACTTACTGGGAACCGAGATTTTACCAAAGGTGCTGATGATGCCTTTTGTGGTGTTAAGCTTTAGGTCATGGTTTCCACATCAGTCGGTGGTCTCAGTGAGGCCTTTCTGTAGGATGTCTGCATCACTTGTGGAGTTAATAATGTCTCCCAGCTTGCAGTTGCCTGTGAACTTGGTCAGCCAGAGTTTCTTTGTGTTGACCTGGACTCTTGAGAAGTACATGCTGAACGGAAGAGTAATCAGGACTGATCCATGTGGGACTACACTCATGACTGGCTGGCAGTCTAACTTGGAGCTCACACTGTGTGTTCTATCTGTGAGCCAATTTGCAACTCTCCCCCCCAGTGATATACAGGTTGATGCCTAGTTTGGTGGGTTCATCCATAATTCCTGACTGAGGAATGGTATCAAGAGCCTTGGCCAGACTGATGTAGGCTGTATGCAGTGCCTTACTGTCATACACAGCCCTGGTGACTGACTCAAATAAGTCAACCAGGTTGAGCAGGCATTATCTCCCTTTCACAAAGCCAAACTGTGTGGGGTCCAGAGTTAGGAGATTACCTATATGTTTATCAATCATGTCCCTGATGATGCACTCCATAGCTGTACATATCAGACTCACCTGGCTACTGGACTGATAATTCCCAAGGTCTGTAGTTGCCACACCTTTATGGAGAGGGATGACTGTAGCAGTGTGTCATTTGGGAGGGACAAAGTCTGATGTGAGGCTGTGACTAAACAGGGCACACAAATGGGGTGCCAGGTATCTTTGTAGTGCATGAAGAACACAGCCAGGGATACTTTGGGGTCCCATGGAAGCTGTATTCTTGCCCGTGGACAATGCAGGTGTAACCTGGTCAGTAGTAATCCTGAGTGCCTGGCATTCTTCTGGCATTCTGATTGTTCCCCTAGGGGGAGAGAGGGGTAAAGCTGGCACTGAATGTGTTGGCAAGAATGTTGGCAATATCTGTTGGCTCAGAATAGGAGGTAGCATTGTGCAGTAACTCAGAGCACTTCTGGGTATTGGCGTGGAGGTTCTTGATATCACTAACAAAGAATTTGTGATTGTTGTCAGTGTCTGCTGAAATTCTGCCATCATAGTTGGCTTTAGATGATTTCATGAGGGATCTCAAGTTGTTGTTGAGGCTAATAAGGGAGTTTTACCTCTCTTGGGATTCCACAATTTTCTTCAACAGTTTCTTCCTTCTGTTGTACATGTTATTAATGGCAGGGGACCACCAAATTGGCCTCCAGTGTTTGGAGGAGAGTGTCATGGCTCTGTTGGGTATGGCTAGTTCTATGCATTGATGTACATGTTTGTACAGTGCATTTGTGTATAATTCAGCAGCCATGCAGGTATTTTCCATTGGCATGGGTTCTGAGAAGTTAGCCACCTCTGTTCTTATGAGTCCAAAGTCAGCTTTGGAGAATTCTTTCAAGGTGATTACCTTTGTGGGGGGGGTTAGATGTGGATTTCCATGATGATTACTCTACGTTGGATCTGACCAGGTAGCAATTGACTAATGTTGTCAAGCAACAGTCCCATATGTTAGTAATCAACACAGGTCAAGGATGTTGCTTCCTCCACTGGGTGTCAGAATGAGCTGGTCCAGGGCACTAGAAGTGATGAATTCCAGGAAGCATTGGGCCAGTGTATTGGTGCTTGAGTATCTTACCCAGTTAATGGAGGGGTGGTTCAACTCTCCTAGTATGAGTGTGTTAGGTGTTGAGTTGGACCTTGATAGTTTCCAGGGTGTTGAGGAATGTGGATTGAGAGTCTAGGAACATGGATGTGAACCTATAGCAGGCCATGACCTGTATTGCATTATTACCCAATGTCAGTTGTACCTGAAGTATCTCAGATGCATTATGCTGGGATACTACTCTGGATGTTGGCATATCCATTATTAATATGGAGACACCACCACCTTTGCAGCTGTGGTCCATGTTTTGGGGCTGACAGGTGTGGAATGAGTTATAGGCTGGTAGTGCAGGGGTGCTGTCTGCTGCTGTAAACTAGGTCTCTGTTACAGCACAAATGTCAATATTCTCCATTTTGAGGAGTGCTTCGAGTGGCTGCATCTTGAGATGTAGATGTCTAGTGTTGAGCAGCATGGCCCGCAGATTGCATATATGTATAGCTGTTACGGTGGTAATTTGATTTGGAACACCGCCTAAAAAGGCACTATAGGGGTGGAAAGACACTTAGCCAGTACCTTGAAACCTAGGGGTGACAGATGCAGGCCATCTCTGGCAAGCCATCGCAGTCTGCCAATCATGTCATCCCAAGCAGACAGATACTGGATCCCATGAGAGTGACACCAGACACTTAAGCCAATTGTTGAAGTCAATCATTTGTTGTTTGTACTGCGGTATCATTCTGGGGGACAGTAGTGTACTACTCAAGGCTACTGTCATACCTGCCTGGCCCACATAATCTGAGAGCTCCACCATGTCTCTTTTCATATAGTCCATGCAGGTATGTCTCAGGTCATTCACACACACATGGAAAATGACAGAGTGATACTTGTAGTTGTTGTGGAGTGACCTGACTGGGTATGTTATGTGTTGGATTCTGGCATCTGATAGACAGCTGACTGTTACCTCCTTCATGTTCAACCTAGTGAGTGGAATATCTGTGTGCCTCACTATTCATTCACCGATGATTACTATATCAGGCAAGGTGGTTGGCCTTTAGGGCTTAGGTTGAGGGGCACACTATGTAGGACAGATATGTGTCCTGTGGTTTTGCTGTGTTGTGGTGGTTGAGTGGGTGTCTGTCTTGGTGGTCTTCGCTGTTGGATAAATATCTATTGAGTGCCTCTGTGAAAGTGGGTGTGTGGTTATTGTTTGTATGTCAGAGCTGTGAAAGTGAGTGTTCTGGAGGGTTATATGTTCCATGTGGTGTGTTGCAGGTGTTGACCCTTCTCCTCTTGACCAGCTCGTCCATTCTTTAGTGGACAGTGCATACCTTCCAGTTCAGTGACATAGGGGTATCTCTCACAAGTCTGAGTGTTGGGAGTTTAGAGGAGAGGGTTGTCTGTGTATATGAGGCAGTTGCAACAGTGCCTCAGAATGCCCAAGTCAACCAGGTTAATGGGCAAAAGCACAGAGAATTGCACTTTAATCATGCCAGGAGGGGTGGTCATAACTACTAAGTACTGGAGCTAATTCTGTGAGGAATGACTACTACTGATGGCTCTCAGGTGTGCTAGAATAATTGATAAAAAGCCTGCTGAAGTGCAAAGCTATTAAGCTATTAAGCTATTTGATGTGCAGGAGAGAAAAAAATAGCAAGATCTAAGGGAAAAACTGAAGTCAGACTTTCTGGCACCTTTAATAGTTTACCTCAGCTGTGCAGTTATCAGCACCTTTGGCTAATTGTCAGCCCAGTAAGCTGTAGCATGTGCAATAACTGTGTAACACTATAGTAGAAATAACTAGATAGGCAGGGGTTTTAATCTCAATACTGGCAAGTGTGTGTATGTGTGTGTGTGTGTGTGTGTGTGTGTGTGTGTGTGTGTGTGTGTGTGTGTGTGTGTGTGTGTGTGTGTGTGTGTGTGTGTGTGTGTGTATACACCACCCTGTAAACTTCCCATCACTCTACTTTACTAGGTGAAATTATGTAAGCTCGGTGGTGCATCTGATAACTGCATAACACTATAGTAGAAATAACTAGATAGATAGGGGTTCTAATCTCACTACTGACAATTGTGTGTGTGTGTGTGTGTGTGTGTGTGTGTGTGTGTGTGTGTGTGTGTGTGTGTGTGTGTGTGTGTGTGTGTGTGTGTGTGTGTGTGTGTGTGTGTGTGTGTGTGTGTCTGTCTGTCTTTGGGAGAAGATCATATCCTGTTTGGCTGATACCATTTTGATTTGTGTACCATCCACGCCTGTTTACTACCGCCTGATGGCATTACTTTATACAGCGTGGTAACGGCATCTGCCTCACATGCAGCATGTTAAACCATTGTGCACTTCATACCAGTCCACTATACAGATGTCTATGGGATATCCAGATGTTTGCAATCTCTATGTGGACTGTGTCCCTTAACAATGCCCATGTATGTGATATTGTTGCCAAATCAGCCACAGTGAGTGTAGTGACACACATGCCAGCATCAGGCATCATACATGACTGAAACTTCATGCTGATACAATGTCTGCTACACTATCACTTGT